>NC_135497.1:423973971-424086471 GCF_052857255.1 Amblyomma americanum | reverse complement strand
TGTAATGAATGTGACAACAGTGCTAGGCAAGCTTTCGTGCCTCTTTTTCCAAGAAAGGACAATACAAGGGTAGGAAGATCGGTTCATCACATCGATGTATTTTCTTTGGCTCGAAGCATAACACTGCGGAATAACTTTCTCCTTTTTGGTGAGCTTCATTCACGAACGCGAGCTGCTCAGCGAAAGGAATCGTTTTACCTGCAATCGCGCACAGCGAAAGCCGCGAGACTGCGAAGATCATTTTTCACCCCCTTCAAGAAGCGGGTAATTTCTTCCTTAGAAGAAAAACAAAACGCGTGACCAGAATACACGCCCAGTCTAGCCTTCCTCAGCGGTCCTTACCAGAGCCAAATGAGGTATATCTACAAGATCTAAATGCCCAAAAAAAGGACCTAAATTTACTCCGTCGGGTTTTGACTGCAATTTATACACAGTGCCCGGACGACTTCGCGCTGGGAAGCGTCATAAAAAGTCAACGCACGTCGCGACGCTCTCGGCAAGCACGCGGCGTTCCGAGGAACGCCGCTGGACTTCGCACTGCCTCAAGCCCGAAGGAGGAAGCAAGAAAACCGCCGCAGCGCGTCGACATCCTGGTGGCACGTTCTAACCGAGCTTCCAAACTTCGTGACCGGTCGGTTAAACAAGCTACGAAACCAGGAACACCGTTCGGCCTGCTCCTCGCTGCGAGATTTGTATTCCCCGTGATCGAAATGTCCCGAACGCTATGTAGTTCGCCTACACGAAGCAGAGCGGGATAAGGAGCCCAGAAGCAGAGGGTGCCGGAAGCCTTCCAACTCTGTCCGGGCGGATTTCGCTCTCACGAGCGAGGAACGAGGGCGAGCGGTTGTTTGCATTCGCTAGTGATTGCCCGCCCCGAGGCCCTCTACTCTTCGTTCACTACGGACTCGCTACCGTCACTGGACAGCGGCACGCAGAGTGACGCCAGGTGGTGTTTTCTCTGACGCACGTTTGCTTCCTGCAAACTCACGTCCAGCGTTCAGAGTGCCGAAACGATCCACTCGATTTGCTCTTGCCTATATGTTGCGAGACTCCGTGTGAAAATCCCGCAAAGAACGTCGTTGGCGGACCCGCTCTGCGGCAGCACAATCGTCAGTGTCTCTGACCTTGCGTCATGTTTCGCGCGACATTCCCAAGACAGTGAATGTTGCAACTGCGGAGGTTAAAGGACCACTCCCGCCTCAACCACGATAACCCGATAGCCCGCATAAGCAGCCTCACTTCTGCTTACCACCCCTGATTTTTCCCCAACGCGATAGCACTCTAGAATTTATTGCCTAAACACATCGCTTCATACACAGATCACAAAACATTCCGCGAGGAAATAAACTAATCATTCATAGCCTCCACCGCTTTCGCATGTTACCTTTGTTACCTTGTTTCCTGTAACGTTGAGCATGGATCCTGTGTGAAACATTGATATTATACTTGCTTTATCATGCCTGTTGTTTCTTGTAGTTCTTTTTCCCTTGTGTTTTTTGTTTCGTGTCCTCTGACTCTTTTGTTGTTTTTATGCATGCTTTCACCGTAATTCGCCGCATGGAAACGGATACGTCCCCCTCCTCATGTAACTGCGTTCGGGCCCTTAAGGACACAATAAATGAAATGAAACTGAGGAAAAATTTAAGTTTTAGGCTTGCACCGGTAGGGCCCCGCTCTCTAATCTCAAGTCCCGGAGGCTACGCTACACCGAGAGGATAAATGTTGCCCTTCAATCTTGTCAACATCAAAACTAATCACTCTAAGTCACTTCGGTTAGCGTGCAGGTTTATAACGGAAACGTAGAGGTGTTAGTATTCCTATACTATCTCGCTTGGTACCGTTGCCCGCGTTCCGAGAAATTTGCCCCCAAATTTCCAACGGCGCCATTACGCGTGCAAGGCGGCGTAAATTCCTCCCGGTGTAGTGCAGCTGTTGTTCGTGACCTTTAATCAATTTCGCGGGCCTTAAGTGAAAGGGAACAGTTGCCAGCTTCGCCTGTTGCTCTCCGCCATATGCAAGTGCGCATCACACTGGGAGGAGTTTTTCCGCCGAGTGACGCCGCTTTGCACATGTAACTATCCCGAGTAAGTTTTAAATTCCAAGACGAATAACTCGGAACACCGGCGCGCTAGGCGAGTTCTGCCAACGGAGTGGTCTCGAAATATGACAGCCTTTAGTTTCTGATATAAACACGGACACTGACTACATGGAGTGACTAAAAGGTTTATTGATTTATGCTCATTTAGAAAAAAAGACGACAATTACAATCTCACTTTGAGTCCTCTTGGTCGCGTAAGCTAGATGCAAAAGCGCCTTGAGTGTGCTTCTCTTCGTTTGTTTTTAAAAAATCCTGAAACCCTCAGTCTGAACCAGCCGTTTATCAGAAGGAGTTTTTGAAATTGTGAGCGCTTCTTTCGTTGACGCCCGAGGCGAGAACGGTGGAAAACGAGAGTGAGAGCCCCCGCCATTCTACAGCGTAACTGACCCGCATCTTTTGCACGCCTCCGAAATCTAGCGGCAAAAAGAGAGAAGACGACGACCAAGCGCGTTCTGCTGCAACGTCGCATAATCCTATCCTTCGCAGGCCGCACGCTTTCTGGCTTTTGCAAACACCGCAGCGTTGCCCGATCAAAGCTCTCGTTCCGCGGCGCATCCAGCGACTAATGAGCTCCTGCAACGTGGCACATTTTCCGCGCTCTGGCGTGCGTGACGGTCTTGAGGGTATTGCCCGCGCCGCCGGCCTGTTTTTCCCGCCGACAGCCGCCTCAGCGCGACGCATCGCCGTAGCGCCGGCGCAGTAATGACGAGATGAAGCTTCTCCCGCGGCATTCGTTCAGTGCCTGGTGTGGAGACGCGGAGGGGGGAAAAGACGCCTTTTGACGGCCGACCAAGGAACACACAAAGCAGTCTTCGAACCAAGACGGCGACAGTGTTGAGGCCCGCTGTGCCCCAAGTCATCTATCTGTCCATCTAAGCCACGGCGTTCAGCGAGTTCCCTTTCGCTGCCCAGAAGTGGACGGCGCGTATGTAGATCGTCCCGACCGAGGGCTCGTGTGAACTGGTCCGAACAATCAGAATCGGCGCTGGCAGCCCAGAAACAAGAAAGAGGCGGCGCGTCAAGTTTCCTCCGTTCCCTCGCTTCGTCCCGTGTCGTGAATAGCCTGCGCTGGGTCTACCGTGGCGAGCTATTGTTGTTACGATGCACTCGAATATAATACGCCCTAATTACCCCGTCCTGCTGCTGCAAAGCCCAATAATGGCTGCGAACTGCTCACAGCCTTTTCGTTATCAAGTTTCTTGCCCATGGCGTTTCTCTCGCACGTCGGCAGTATGCTCTGTACTGAGGTTCAAATAATTCAGACTGCATCTATGCACAGACATTTCAAGTTTTCTGTAAGGATACTAGCGATGTACTTCTTGTCCGCCCAACGACGCGGCTTATAAGGACTTCCAATGGTAGTATACACGGTAATTTTACTTGCGTGAGCCCTCGCTGTTATTTTCTTTTTAATTCGCTTTGCGGAATAAAGGCGAATTAATACGAGAATATCTGCGTTTCTTATTTTCTCATCGACACATCGGCAACACCACGGTGGAAAGTAAAAGTTCCAAAAGGTCCCGGCGGCAGTGTGTGTGACGCCATCCAACCGCTTCTTTTCACTGCATTTCTTGATTTGTTATTCTCTACTCCCATCACCTTCGGCTCTCAGCAAGTCCATGTTGTCGCGGCAAGAACAACGCTGTTGCTCTGGGGTTTCTGTGGTGAACAAAACTTGCGCGACTACAGGAACACTTTTCTCCTAACGTCTTTCTTTTTTTTCTTCAGTATCACCATTTTCAGTGCACCTCGAGCACTCAAGAGACCGAAGCCACCGACTAAAAGTAATTAAAAAACTATGAGTATGCGCGTGTTCACGGAGGGAAAGTTACTGACGGAAACATGACACGTTTTTTTTTTTTTCG
This sequence comes from Amblyomma americanum, assembly GCF_052857255.1. NCBI lineage: Eukaryota > Metazoa > Arthropoda > Arachnida > Ixodida > Ixodidae > Amblyomma > Amblyomma americanum. The sequence continues at coordinate 424,082,508 of NC_135497.1, read as the reverse complement.
AGCAAAAGTTGTTCTCGCAAAAGAACCAACCAGAAACGCCACCAAGTAAATTTCGTTTTTCGTTTGGTCGCGCTCCGTTGTGCGCTGCAGTTCAGCCTGTGACATTCTATCGCGACTCAATGGAGTCATGCTACGCGAAAGGAGACAATCGTGCGTACACGATCATTCGCCATTGCTGTGGTTCCCCATGTCTCTACACATCACTCGCTGGCGCGTTTTATCCAAAAAGCGAAGAACAATAAACTACACGACACCGCTTCCAAATGCCGACAGTTCCAAAAACGCGACGCGGAGGAAACAAGGCGAATAAAAATAATTCGGAACGCACAGCGCAATCTTACCCGGATGTCGGAGCGAACCAAGGTATGCAAATGGTATGCGGAGCATGCAAGCGGCGCGCGATTCCGTCGGTTAGGAGAAAAACTTTCGCGACGGAGGCAAGGTTTTCTCTGCGGATCCAGCACCGATAGGCAGTGCCACGTGAGACAGTGTGCCGTTTTGTCCCCGGTGCCGTCAAAGTGGCCGATGCAAATGACGTCCTGCTGCGTCTCCTTACCGCACCGCAGCAACAGCGTAACAATGCGTGGAGGCACGGTTGGCGGCCAACACGCGCGACAGAAAGACAATGCAGGCAGAGGGCGTACGATAGCCCCCTCCTCCTCACGACTGAAGCAAAAACAAGCGACGAGTTGAGGGTTCATCGAAAGCGAACTGCACTAAGAAAAGCGAGCTACGCTGCTGCCTCGTTTGCACTCGGCGCAACCCTTAATTGTGCTCTGTAATCTTTGTCCTCGAGCTATGCCCCGTGAGCAACGTTTGGCGGCGGCAGAATGCGCAGACACGTAGCTCAAAATAAATGTGTACGTCTGCGGGTAGCCGAAGCGTCTGTTGTGACTTATACCAGTAAGTTTTGAGCAGTAGTCACACAGTGAGGTCGGGAACAAAGTACGGAGTCGGGCTGGGTAGTTAACGATAATAATTAAACGAGAGGGAAGCGAGACAAGTGGCACTCATCTCCGTTTCGAGCCTCGTCTTGCATGCCACTGGCCATTTTAAATTCCCTGAAAGCGACCATCTTGGTAGCAGGAAAGGAAATCAAAGCAGAAACAGCACTGGCAATGTAACAAGTAGTAGCCGCATCGAATATGGAATCCCGGGGTCTTCATTCGTCCCCTATAAAATTGTTTCTATATAAAAATTCGTTGCATCATCCGTATCAAGCGACACATACAGTGGTAGAGGATCCGGGCAGAGCAGGTAGCAAACTCCTGCGTCATGCAGTGAAGCACTGCGCATTTTGATGGCATCAAACTAGAAAGTGATTATGAACTGGCGCGGCAGTAATGAACATCCACGAGCGAGAAAGTGATGATGTCATGGCGTCATTAACTTTCTCGCTGCTTCGTCAGTGACTCGCAGCACTACGTCATGTGCAGCATGACATCATCACGCTTGTTTTGGTGCTGGTCTCGGAAAATGGCACCAGCGAGTTTTGAACCTCGGGCATGTTTCTTTCCAAGTTTCGATGGGCAACTCGTTTACAAATGCAAACGAGATTCCAAATTCGCTTACAACCAAAGTGGCATCCGGCCACCGAGCACAGGGTCGCAGCTTTGACACCAACGATCTCCGTCCCTCGGGCCTGCCGATGAACCGGCGACACATCTTCAAGGAGCCTGGCGAAGAAAGTCTTCTCAACGAATTAGTGGCGAAGCCTTCCTCATATTAGGACACTGTCATCACAAGCAGCCGAAGACTTCACCCTTTGATCTCCAATAAGCGCTGACCGAGGCAAGCCGCAGCCCCACTGAACTGGAGCAAACTTCCTAATCTCGTATTGCCATCGGCCACCCAAAACAATTTCCTTTGCTCAGAATAGGCCCTATGATATCGTAAGGCAACCTCGGCAGTCTCTACTGAGAACGAAAAAAAACTGCCGCTACCATAGTTCCCCGTTGTCTGGCTGTAGTTAAGACGGATGAAGGCTTGCACAACCCTTCCCTTCCGGATTGATGGTACACTTCCCACTGCTTCGCTAACGGTTCGCTCAGGTAACGTACAGCGAACATTGTCTTCAGCCGCGCTATAGTCATCACTCTGGGCGCCGAGGCACAACGGCACGAACTCACGCACTCAGGGGCGGCCGAAAAACCGGCAGCGTGATTATCGCAATCCAACATTTAACAACGGTCCCAAGCCATTCTTAAAGCGGACTCTCACATCGCGAGCGGACACACATTTTCCCAGAAAGTTCCCGCTCCCTACAGACCTTCTGCGGCAGAATACGCAGAGTGAAACGACGCATGTGCTTTATACTTTCTTTTTTGCCTGCACGCTAAGGCGCCGTTACATCAGATGGCCGCACCTCGTAGTGCGCCCATAACGTTGAAGGCCGCCCGCGAAACCCACGGAAACAGCACGCATTTCCCCTCCTCTCCTTCCGTGGCCGCGTGTGCCGGCGGAGGCATGCGCCCGCGAGCCGACGCCCATGCACGCAGGCCCGGCATCAACCTTGCACCTCTCAGCTGCAGTAACGGCGGAAGCACAACGGGGCGACACCCCCTCTCTCTGCACCTGCTCGCATGCAGGCAGCCACGCACCTCTCTCTGCTAGGAGTTTTGCGCGACATACATTCTGCTACTGCGTTTGGACACCGGTATGCATGCCGCATGCATGCCACAGCGGGGCAACGGTCGCCCGCAGCCAGCCTACATCGACTGGGGGAAGGAGGGTTGAACACGGAAAGCAAGAAACTAACGAGAACAAGACGCCCCTGGCACGAAGGTGCCTTTGTCGCCTTTTCTTCGCGTTCCAGTCACGAGCCGAGTGCCGCAGGAATGAACGCCGCCGGGCCACGATGGCGGCGCCTTCGCCCACGGACAACGTGGGCGCAGTTTTCTGGACAGATCTGGGGTGGACGCGTCGAAAGCAATGAAAGTGGCCGAGACTCAGCAGACCGGAAGGGTCGCATGACCACTCGTCGAGTAGAGTGTGCGCATGAATGAGCGAGCAAATAAGAGGATAAGAAGACCGCCGAGGGAGAGAGCAGCCGGCGCTAGCGGATTCCTGAACACTTCAGTCGATGTGCGTATTACTGCAGACTGTACTGCTTGCTTTCTACGTACAGTTCAGAAGACAAAATCTGTTCACCATGAAAAACTCTTCCTGCTATATATCTAGTGCCTGATCAACCGAGTTACTAACAATGTCGGGATACTCGAACCTAGGAGAGCTCTTCGCGTTTTGCGAAAGCTTAAAAACCGCAATAAATTATAGGCCAACGATATTAATTCAGCACACAAACATTGCTTTCTTTCCGTTACTATTTTTTTTTTTTGCCGTGACCCCGCGGTGCACTCAGCTGTGGCTTGTACCTGTAGCGACGCAGCCAGACATTCCTTTCGGGTGCTCTCATTCGAGCAGTTTTCGCATTTAACATTGGCCGCGGATGTCGTGCCGCTTCCTGCCTGTGTTCTTGCCTTGTACTATGTAAGAGGCTTCTCACAAACGGTGCAGACTTCTCGCCGCCACATTTTTCTACCCCCCTAACCCCCCCCCCCCCCCACACACACACACGCACACTTCCCTTGTTGCTCTTTATTAAGTGTTTTTCATTTTGAATGTATGCTTATATTTGTGGCGAGTAAACTGCTTGTTTCCAGAACATTTCGCGCTTACAGCATAGTGCGTGCGCAACAGCGGCAGGTACGCTTTGCCAAGATGGAGAGGGAAAAGCAAAAAATTTACAGAGAAGAGAAAGTTTAATCACATCTTTTTATTTCATGTTTTTTTTTTCTCAGCTGGGTCGCTAGACGCTCAGCCAAACTGAAAACTGCCAGTTTTTTACGGCACTGGCAAGGTGATGCTTCCGTATGTAGCACAAGAAATGTGTCTCCTCTACGGCGTGCGATAAAGAGCAACCAGGCAAACGCCCTGTACCACAGGGGAATAGCTCGACGCCTGCAAGGCGCAAGGTATACGTGCGCGTGAAGTGCCGCCACCCCGACCGCTCATCCGTGCAGACAAAGCACATTGCGTTACTGAAATAGACTGGCTAGAAGGTAGACAGCAGACAAGAAACAAGAAAAGCCAACGGCCCCATAGTGCAAATTCACGGCTCTAGAAAAAAAAAAGGCAAAATGCGTACTATCTTTCGCTTATTTATCGTTATTCACGCGTGTTGCCTTAAGCGATAAACAACAAGCAGGACCTTTTTTTGACGCCCACTTTCTTTTCTTTTCTTTGCTACGGGGAAACCGCGAGTTGACTAAAAGCTGCGGAGAGTTTAAACAGCTGTCGGCGGCTGCACACAGTATGCGCCTTACTTCGCACAGCACGCGATCGGTGCGCTACGGAGCAAATGAACCATAGTCCACTACAGCTACATTTCCGTGAACGACTTAAATTCCGTTGTCAGAAGTGGATGCTATTTGAAAGAAAAAGAGACGCCGACAAATAAGAGAGATTTTAGAAGGGCGGGTGCATTTTGTTCAAATGTACCCACCCCGCCACACGGGATTTTGGTCACGCTCTCAACATCGAAGTGGATGCTACAACTGAGTTCCTATCCTTGCACGGAATATCACGCCAGTTCTCTGCAACATTGCGGGAAACTCGAGCCTTCCCGTGCACAGCCTGCACTCAATGTTGCGGTCATTCCCCCTCTACCGTTTCAACTTTTACGAGGCCTGTTCTTGGGAGTAGCATTCAAACACATCTGCAGATCCAGTGGTCGTTAGCTTCACGTCTCAGCAGGGCTCAAAGCCTCCAAGGCATTTCTTCAACACCGCACGTAACAGGTTTCAGTGGCCGCCATGTATGAACTTTTTCTTTTACTGTACCCTTCATGTTTGGCTCTTCCTTTCCTCCTCCCCATGTGCAGCACTCAGAGGAAGTCAGATCTGGTTAACCTCCAATACACAGCTTTCTTATCTCTTGATCTATTTCTCTCCCTTTCTATGTTGTCGCACTGCCTCACTGTGTAAGATATGTATAAATGAGAACGCCGCCATCGTTACAAGTGACTGGGCTCAGTTTATCTCGGCTTTAACAAGTCATGAGGCTAAATTCTCGTGCAAGCATATGGCGTCAAAACCTTTTATGCAGCGGCATTGGACCGCCAACAAGAAAGCTAAACACTTCAGTCCTCACCTCTTTCTTGTGCCATCTCTCTTCACCTAATCCATGTCATGAGCCAATTCTCCCCACAGTTTCGGTGACTCTCGGCGAATGTGAAAAATGAAAAAGAAAACATCAAGATTGGAGTCAACGATGTTCACATTCACCGCGCCACTACGCCATTGAAAACCCGCATCCGCTACGTTCTAATTGCTTCCTATGCGTGGCAAGCTCATTGGCACGCCTTGCCGCTTTTCCTCATACGGTGATGACGTAGCATTAGCGCCTCAAGCCACGCGATGAGCACGCATAAATCACTCTTTGCTCTGAACGCCTCTGAACGAAACACTGCCAGCGTCAAGGGCGCGTATAAATGGGCGCGATCTCGCCACTTGCTATGCAGATGAACTTCGCACGCCAGGTCGCGAGAAGCGGCTGTGGGAATGGTTCGAGTACACGCCCCCTGTGCTGCGAATAGAACTCCCACGCTCCGCGACCAAGGGCCTAGGCGCAGTCGTTTCTCATCTTGCCATCGGCCTCGGGATGCCCGAGTGAACGTCCGAGACGCTTCCTGGGATACAGTTTCAAAGCTTGAAAAATGTTGGCATCCTGAGAAAAAGTATTGGACCCAACAGGTTCATGGAGATCTACGCTTAACGAGAACCTACGCCGCAAACCGCTCGCAAAGTGCTGACCGGCTCACCTTACATATTAAATAGGTGCGTTAAATGAGGACGCACCCATACTGCAGTGTCCGTGCTTTGCCTTCGTGGTCACGATTGAGCTTGGCGAACTTAAAGGATGGTATAGTGGCTGCAAGGAGTTCAGCGTTACCGCCAGCAATGATCTCTCTCGAATCAAGACTTCTCACGCCTGCTTATGACTCACGCAAAGTCGTGGCCGTGTCTTTGGTGAACACATAGATGTACCGCCTGTCAAAGTGCTGTGCTCCACAGCTTAAGGAACTTTGCAAGAGACCAGCGCCAGCGTTAAACGAGCTGCTGAGGCTTCGCCTACGGCTATTAGCGCCAAGCGATCGAGCGCTCGTACCGGAATGTCGATCTCGTAGTGAACTGTCTAAACTGCAGTTGGAACGATTGTTATAGCCTTGTGAACGTTGACCTCCTCTGACGCCTTCTTTTCCAGTGGCCACGCCATATGACTCCAAACGACGAACGCCGAGCACAGTTGGGTTCCTGCATAGTCACTTGTTTAAACGCTGTCCTAAATGGTACTCCTCCCTCTGTAGCGGCATCGGGACGAATTCAGGAATCTCCGCATCCCGCCTGCCTCTGTATTCCCTTTTCCACCCATTCAAAGCGCAAATACGAACTTTACTTCCATTATAGCAAGTGACCGCGCTGCATTTCGATGAACGTCGAATACAAGAGCCAAGAAGAAATACGGAACACTAAAAGGTAGGCATTGCTGTGAACTAGAAGTTGATGGCTGTGCACCGAACAATAAAGTGCTCCAGCATACTTGAGTTCAACCTCTCGTATACCAGACAACAACATTCGTGTCAAATTGTTGCAATTAGGCTGCACTCTACAGGAAACGATACACGGAAGTTCCTCTACTGGGCGCTCTCTGGCGCATAAGCCAGCTGAAGTATGTGCCCCCAGATAACCCGCCTATCTAGGTTTGCGTGCCCAGCTGCTTAACCAGAGTGCTTAGATGAGAGCGGTTGGTACAAGGCTGACGAAGCCGTGCCACTGTGATCATTGTTCGAAAAAATGGAGCGAAAAACAAACTCGCTGGAAAACTGATATTCGACGGAAGTTATTAGGAATGAAAAAACGCTTCATGAAAGCGCACTGAGGAAGGAAAGCACGCGGGAGCTGACAGTCCCGAGTTTCTCAACTTTCATCTTTCGGCGCTGCAAGCATTCAGGGACCTTGCTCGGCGACCATGGTGTCGTATGACAGCGGGTGTCCGGTCTGTTGCGTGTAATTGCCACGACCTTGTTTTGTATGCGCATTCGTTAATAAGTGTGCGCGGCGGCTGCTTGCTTAGTTTCAAGGAACCGGGCACGCGTGCCATGCCCTCGGGAACACTGGCGCCCTTGAAACTGGATTAGATGCATTGACCACGTCCAGCAAGCAAAGGAGGGGGGGAGGGACAGGCGAACGATACCTCATCTATACTCCTACCACGTCGCTACGTTTTTTTTCTTCCTCTCTCTTTCCCTGCCGCAGGCATATTAACTTTTGTATTCCTTTACCAAGCAGTTTTTTAAACATACCTCGCCCAGCACTGTAAACAATGCAGGCAGCAGTTGGTTGTAAGAGAAGCTTGTTGCAGCGTTGCATAGGAGAACATTAGCCCACATTTGTGCATTGCAGTTCCTTTCACGCCGTAAATATTTTCATTTTATTTTTACAGAACATCCTAGCAGTGAAAGAAACTGCCTCAAGGGTGTGTGCGCTTCGACAAAACTAGAAGTATGCCCACAGTACCAGCTGTAGCGCCCATCTGCTGACTATGTACCGTGAAAATGCCCCGTGTATGCAATGCCCGCTGAGAATTGTGAAGAGAATACTGTGATGACCCCCCATAATGCGCAGGTCCACACGGGACGGAGAGGCAATGAGACACCGTATGGCTCAGTTTAAGCAAACAGATATATTCAATAATTACACATGATTATGATTATACATCAGAGGCTGGGGCGTCCGAGCTTACGTGCCGACGACTTCATGGGGACGATGGAGGGGCTCCGGAGTTGAGCTCGAACGGTTGCTGGCAGAAGCTGCACGCCGTCGGGCTTCGGCGCTGAAGGCCCCCTTGGCGAACGATGTCGTCCTGAGCGTTTCTTTCTTCCGTGCTCCTTGTCGATTTTTATATCCTCTTATCCCCACACTCCCTAGGGTGAGGACGCCCACGCCGGAGTGGGGGGGGGGGGGCTAGGGCTTTCACTTGGGCGCACAAACACACCACCGCACTTATGGTCTCGCCCCCCTCACGTGTTGGGTCCGAGGGAAAGAAGGTTGTCGTCGAGGTAGCGTCGGCTGTGGTAAGGCGCGCTCTGGCCCGCTGACGGTTCCCGCGGGTCACCGGCCTCCGTTCTCCATCAAATGACACTCGCCCCTCAAGGCCGGAACGCGAGGTCAATAAAAGGCCGGGAAAGTGGTCCCTTGTCCTGGGATGTGCTCGGGAGGGTTGATTGATGATGCCCGCCGTCTTGCCACGGGGCCAGGCTCGCCGAAACGAGGCCCCCTTGGAACGGCCACGGCAATTGGGGAAGATAACGCCCGTCTCCCCGCGGCGGCGGCGGCGGCGGCGTTCGACTCGTGCCGACACTATGGAAAGGGGGTCCGGTTGTGCTTAAACCCCTTCGTTCTGGTCGCCTCCGTGTGGTCCACGGCGGCAGGCCCGAAAGCAATCCCACTCAAGTTGCTTGCAGCCATGTACAGTAGAAACATGTCTGCTGGCTGCTTCCAAAACGAGACCGGCTGTCGCCGTTCTCCTCTCCTCCAGCTCAATTGTTTTCCTTTGAGTGCTATCGCCGCCACTGGGGGCTCCGTCAACGCCGCGCCGTCGAACGCGGACCCTCGTAGCACACACAAGGAACGTCACACTCGCTCACCCTCCAGAAGAATGTTCTCCGAACATTTGAGTCCATGCAGCTTGTCTTTCTGAATCGCCTCGCACAGTGCGTCCGACAAAACACTTTTCGCTGCACTCAACACCACTGCACAACACCATATGCCTCAGCTGACATAACTGGCGTCTCCAGGGGCAGCACTGATCTTTTACAGATAAACATGAAACTCAGCACCCAAGCCTCTCCTTTCTAGTCCAAACTGGACGAAATAAATTTACCACAGTTACAAAGGAGCTCCCACTTCAAGCACGATCACGGCACAGACAAAAGTATAGATAACGAAAGGAAGTAGGGCAGGTTCTGCATGCGCTCCGCATGCTCTCCTGTGAAGGTGTTACTTAATGACAGAAAGGTTTAACTACCAACTCCGATAACTTAACACATAAGCACATAGCAATGTTATGAGCTGCGGCATTACACAATTCTAACCAGTTCACAACTCCGCTCTGTTTACGCCATTAGTCCGACTTAGCTTTCCGATTTCGCAGCGGATATCGGCCTTCATGAGTCATACCAAGTAAGTCTGTGACCCTTTGTCTGCTTTGAGACTCGCGAGAGCTCGTGGCAGGAGCCTCTCCTGGCGTTATCTGCGCGGCAACCTCGCGCGCTTCTTCTTCTAGCAATGCATGAAGTAAATCCGGTGGCATTCCGGCCGTCACCTCTGGCGCCTGCCGAACAAATGCAGGAGAGGGCGTTTCTTGCGAACTATCTGCGCGCTCCGCTTCACTTCTGTCCCCATCAAAATCCACGCTTTCCCTTTCCTCGTTTCGTGAATACTGAGCCGGTGCCGACTTGAGGCGATTTGCGTGCATCCTTATCAAGCGCCGGTTCACGTCTCGGACTCTGAAGTTTACCGGAGAACGCTTCTCGACAACCTCGCACGGTCCTCTCCACTTCGTCTGGAACTTACGAGCTAGCCCAATCTGCCTTTGGAAGTTTTCAATGTACACGCTGTCCCTTACATAAAACGGCGCGTCTCTAGCACTGCGATCGTGCACCTCCTTCCTGCGCTTCGCCGCTTTCTTTAAGGCCTCCTTTGCGATGTCCCTCGCCCCTTGCAAGCGCGATTCTAGCTCAACCTTATAGTCGTCCAGTGAAGCGTATGGGACACGACGGGGGCCCTCTGGCACTTCACTAGGCTGGTCCGGGTCTCGGCCGTAGAGAAGAAAGAATGGCGATTCGCCCGTGCTCTCGTGTGCTGCGGAATTGTAGGCAAACATTGCATACGGGAGCCACAAGTCCCAGTCCCGCTGGTCGCGCGAAACAAAATGCGACAGGAACCCGGCCACGGTTTGGTTCAGTCGCTCCACCGCGCCGTTGCAAGCCGGATGGTACGGTGTTGTCTGCTTCTTAGCGATCTTAAGCAGCTCGCAAACTCTCCTCATTAGCTGCGACACGAAGTTCGTTCCCCGATCTGTCAAGAGTTGCCTCGGGGGTCCATGTCGGAGCACGATCTGTTCGACAAATGCTCTTGCAACCGTGTCTGCCTTCTGATCTGGGAGTGCTACCGCTTCCGCGTATTTTGAAAGGTGATCGACAAATACTAAAATGTACTTGTTTCCGGAAGTGGTCATGGGCAATGGGCCCATTATGTCCATACCTGTCCGCTCGAAGGGAGCCGAAACCTCAGGGTACGGCTGAATTGGAGCTGGTCTTCGTCCCTTGGGTGTTTTTCTTTCGAGACAGGAATGACACTTCGCACAGTAGTCTCTAACATCCTGTCGCATGCCACTTCAAAAGTACAAACGCTCCACACGCCTGCGTGTCTTCGCTACGCCAAAATGACCGGCGCATGGCGCATCGTGAAACGCGCGAAGAACCCTTTCTGTCCACGACCGAGGTATGACGACTCTCTCCCAAGCGGTTTTCTCTGGTCTCCCTTTCCGGTTGGCCTCGTGCGCCGACACAGGGTGCCGTCTTTGCCAATGAAATAACCTAGCTGTTCGGGGTGAGACGGTGCGCCCTCTAAGCTTTCGATTATTCGCTTCAGGTCAGGATCTTTGCACTGCTCTGTGCGTAATTCGGCGGGGTCGACTACGGGGACAAACTCATCTATAGCTGCCACGGCAGCTGTGCGGCTGAGTGCATCAGCATTCAGATGTGTCTTTCCTGACTTGTGCTCAACTTCAAAGCAGTATTCCTGCAGGTGTAGATTCCATCTAGCGAGTCGCGAGCTAGGGTCCCTGACACTCATCACCCATTTCAGAGGATGGCAGTCTGTGACTAGCTTGAATTTGCGGCCGTAAAGGTAGCATCTGAAGTCCTTTACTGCCCAGACAATGGCGAGGCACTCCCTTTCCGTAGCTCCGTACTTTTGCTCTGTGGGGGCTCAGCTGTCGGCTAGCAAAAGCAACGGGATGTTCTTTGCCCTCGATAACCTGAGATAGCACGGCACCAACTGCGAACTTTGACGCATCTGTGGCCATAACGAAGGGCAAATTAAACTCCGGGTGGCGCAACAGCGGTGCACTCATTAGCTTCCTTTTCAGGGCCCCAAAAGCATCCTCCGCGTTTTCGTCCCAGCGAAAGGCGACATTTTTGGCTGTTAAGGCGGTGAGCGGCTTAGCGAGCTTGGCGAACTCCTCTATGTGCCTTCGGTAGTAACCGATCAGGCCGAGAAACTGCCGGACCTGGCGGACGCTAGTCGGGGATGGAAAATCCGAGACACACCTTAGTTTCTCAGGGTCCGGTCGCACACCGTCAGCTGAAACAACGTGCCCGAGGTATTTCACCTCGTTTTTGAGGAATTGGCACTTAGAGGGCTTCAGCTTGAGACCCGCTCCTCTTAGTCGCACCAAAACCTGCTCAATATCGCGCAAATGGTTCTCAAAACTGTCACTGTATATGATTATGTCATCCATATACACGAAGCACAGCCTCCCCAGAAGACCTGCCAGGATAACATCAGCGGTTCTCTGCCAGACAGCAGGGCTGTTGGCCAGACCCATCGGCATTCTTTTCCATTCATAGTGCCCTGAGGGCGTGTTGAATGCCGTTTTCTCGGCATCTGCCGGATCCATTGCTATCTGCCAGAATCCCGCCGCCATGTCCACTACCGTGAAGTACCTGGCAGAGCCCAGCTGAGAAAGCGTCTCCTGTATATTGGGGATGGGGTATGGATCGATGCGAGTTACGGCATTTAGTTTGCGGTAGTCCACTACCAATCGATACGAGCCATCTGGCTTTTCCACCAATAGTGCTGGTGCTCCCCAGGGTGACTTTGAGTGTTCGACAATGCCGCGATCAATCAGGTCCTGCACCTGCCGCTCCATCTCCTCACGTTGGGAGTAAGGAATCCTGTACGCACGCTGGTAAACGGGCGATGAAGTGCCGGTTTCTATCCTGTGCTTTATAACGCCACAGCAGCCCAAATCCAGGTTGGACGCGGCGAATACCTCCGAGTAGTCGTTCGGCAAACCAGCCAGAGCCTCCCTCTCCCTGGATTTTACGAGAGAAAGATCGAACGACACCTTTGGAGCAGCCGAAGGACTAGCATGCTCTACAGTTGCGAGTACCGTATCGGTGGGCTCACGTTTCTCTATCGCAGAGGTGAAGAAAGCCAATGTTTTGTTCTTGGGAAGGCTCAGTGGCTGCTGGCTACAGTTAACCACCCGCAGGGGCACTCTGTGGGCGTCATTAACTGTCACGAGGCGCGCGGCTGCCTTCAGGCCATTGCTGAGAGAGTCGACCGGCTCAAGCACTCCCACGGCGCCGCTCTCTACATCTGAAGGCACAAACGCGTACAAAATGTGCTCCGACCAAGGAAGGACGACCGCCTCCTCGACCAGCCGGACGGCAACCCGCGAATATACCTTCTCCAATGATCTCAATGTTTGACGGGTGTCAATATCGGTAATGCGAATCTCAGCCCCTATCCTGTTCAAAAACGGAGCTTTTGAGCCGCCCGCATTAACCTCTTCCTCAGAGAATGAGACTACTACCTTCCCTTTTCTCAAAAAATCCTGCCCTAATATACCTGACACTCCGTTTGGCAGAGACACCGTGTCCGGGCATACGTAGCAGGGGTGCTCCAATTGAATTCCGCCGAGAGAGAAGTGTAACCGGTAGAGTCCACTTATGCCAAGAGGATCCCCCGTTATGCCCACAAATTTCGTTGCCATACCACCAGACGCTTCCAACACCTCGCGGTCCCCCTTCCTTCGAAGCGTGTTAAAACTGCTCTCCTTAAGCAATGTCACCTTTGACCCCGTATTTATCAACAATTCCATGCAACAACCATTTAACTTGCAACGCACAACAGGGCATGCCTCGTCGGCCACACAAACTACCACCACCTCATCATCCACTGCTCCCTCCCCATGCTCATCAGGATGGGGAGGACTATCTAGTTTTTTGTCTCGGTATCTGGAGCCCCGCTGTAGGCTTGCTTAGGGCGTGTTTCGCCTGCTTCTCTTTGTGGCTCCCCACGGCGCACGTTTTGGCAGAACCTGGCGATGTGTCCGCGACCCTGGCAAGCGAAGCATACGATTTCTTCAAAATCTCGCATACCGCGCCTGTAGCTTTGTGGCGGTCTCCGGTTTCCAGCGAATGGGCGCTGTTGAGCGCGCGCTTCAACCTGGCGTTCCACCTGCTGAGATAGCAGCTGTTCTAAGCGATGTAACCGCTCTGTCAAGAGAGCAACCTCAGGGTTGAGCACCGCTCTCTCTATGACGCGTACTCTCGCTGCGGCTGTCGTTAACGCCTCATTTCGTTCCTCATCCAATGCGGCCGCCACGGCTTGGTCGAAATTGCTCGGCTTGCGCGAGAGCACGAACCGGCGCACGGGGTCTTGCAGACCAGCCACGAACAAAGCGGTCATTTCCTCTTTAAGTAGATCCTCCGCGTATTTCTTCCTTAGCTGGTCCCCTTCCTCCTCCCTGCTTAACGTATCGCGTGCTAGGCGCTGAAGCCGCGACGCAAACGTTCGCACGTCCTCCCCTACCATCTGTCCGGCGTCACGGAACCTCTGTACCCGCACGTGACGTGGTTCAGTGTCGAAATGCTCAAACGCGAGCTTATTTAAATTCCGCAAATGATTTTGTGGATTTTACTTTTTCGTCTCGCCATGCAAAATCATGAGCAGCTCCTGCCATCTTACACCTCGCCATTCCCAGCATTTGAGCATCGGACCATCCCCCATTTTCCCAATCTCTTCTATCATGGAAAAGAAATCGCAGATTGGAACCCCTGTCTTATCTCCCGTAAACGTCGGAATGACGCTTCCTAATGCCAGCATGCTTGCTCCGAGCGACGGCTGTGGAGTGGGAGCTCCCTCAGATACAGACATTTTTTTTTTCACTCAAGCCCTCCGGTGCCTCAAGCCTCTCAAATGGGGGTAAAAGTCCCACAATCAGTCCCGTGATTCCCTTTTGATTACAGTTTTGAAGTCATGAATGTCGCAGCATTCAGAGGACATTTGCTTTTGAAACCCCACTTCTGACACCAGTGTGATGACCCCCCATAATGCGCAGGTCCACACGGGACGGAGAGGCAATGAGACACCGTATGGCTCAGTTTAAACAAACAGATATATTCAATAATTACACATGATTATGATTCTACATCAGAGGCTGGGGCGTCCGAGCTTACGTGCCGACGACTTCATGGGGACGATGGAGGGGCTCCGGAGTTGAGCTCGAACGGTTCCCGCGGGTCACCGGCCTCCGTTCTCCATCAAATGACACTCGCCCCTCAAGGCCGGAACGCGAGGTCACTAAAATGCCGGGAAAGTGGTCCCTTGTCCTGGGGTGTGCTCGGGAGGGTTGATTGATGATGCCCGCCGTCTTGCCACGGGGCCAGGCCCGCCGAAACGAGGCCCCCTTGGAACGGCCACGGCAATTGGGGAAGATAACGCCCGACTCCCCGCGACGGCGGCGGCGGCGGCGGCGTTCGACTCGTGCCGACACTATGGAAAGGGGGTCCGGTTGTGCTTAAACCCCTTCGTTCTGGTCGTCTCCGTGCGGTCCACGGCGGCAGGCCCGAAAGCAATCCCACTCAAGTTGCTTGCAGCCATATACAGTAGAAACATGTCTGCTGGCTGCTTCCAAAACGAGACCGGCTGTCGCCGTTCTCCTCTCTTCCAGCTCAATTGATTTCCTTTGAGTGCTTTCGCCGCCACTGGGGGCTCCGTCTACGCCGCGCCGTCGAACGCGGACCCTCGTAGCACACACAAGGAACGTCACAATACGTCAACACGCTCGAGAGCACACGTGCGCACGGAAAGGAAAATAACGTGAGCAAAGAAACCGACGCGTACGCGCTGGGAGCACTGAGGTGTCACTTTCTTATACGCCTAATGTCGGTATTTTGCTCGGGTGAAAAAAAAAATGTGTTCGGTCTTCGCAAAGCCCCCAATTAGCGCGCCTCGTTTTTGCCAAACCCGTGTAAAACTTACTCGGCTGCGCAATCACCCTGGGCTGTACACGTGTACACAGGCCCCGCGACTGAACTACGTCATAAACCACAGGCATCGTCACCCTGTTATGCTTCGCTACTTCTTTTCCGAAGTGCTCAGGTCTGCACCTGTATGGGCTCCGTGCGCTGGTATGGTGGCGCCAGCAGCGACCACATCGCC
This sequence comes from Amblyomma americanum, assembly GCF_052857255.1. Classification (NCBI taxonomy): domain Eukaryota; kingdom Metazoa; phylum Arthropoda; class Arachnida; order Ixodida; family Ixodidae; genus Amblyomma; species Amblyomma americanum. Next base: position 424,067,209 of record NC_135497.1, on the reverse strand, counting down.
AGCGCCGCCTTGTGGCACTCGCCGCGTTAACCGGACGCTCAGTCACGGCTGGTCTCTCGAGGGGAGAGCGCGCGCCCCCTCCATGGTATCCCTGCGCCTTCCTCCATGGCCGATGCGTTCGCTTCAGGCCGGCCGCATAGCAGACGCGCACTGACCGGGATGCCATTCTAAGTCAACGCCTGCTTCTCTGCTGATTTCAACGCATTGAAAGCCTTGCCGCCACCACTGCTACGTTTAGTTTCAATTGCTTTCAGGTTGGGCTTATCACCCATTCCGAGCAACCATGGCCCACTTTTTAGAAATTTGCAGTCCCGACGGCACTGCAATATCCGGCAGCTTAGTTGAGCTTATTGAGATTAATTAAGTACGTTTACAGATTGAGAACAAGTCTCTGATTGACTCAGATAATGAAATAAGCTATGCAATTTACATCTACTGTGACATCCACTATGCGAATTAGAATTGCGAAAAACACAAACTTACTACATATATAATATGATAATACTCTACATCCTGCAGGATTGACCCTGCTTTACTTTATGCATTCCCTCAGATAACAATAGCTCTAAGCACACAAAAAGAAGATGGGTTTCTTGCTAAGTATCTTCCACAGTTAGAAGACTTTCATTTCAGGAATTTTATGAAGGCACCATTTACATGAATTATTTTGGTCGTATTTTTCTTTTGGTAAATACTTAAATCTATAAGGGCCTCCGCGGTGGCTCAGTGGTTATGGTGCTCAGCTGCTGACCCGAATGACTCGGGTTCGATCCTGGTTGCGCGGTCGCATTTCGATGAAGGCAAAATTCTAGAGGCCCACGTACTGCGCGATGTCAGTGCACGTTAAAGAACCCCGAGTGGTTGAAATTCTCTGGAACCACCTATATGCTATGGCGCCCCTTATAGTCTGGGTTGTATTGTGACGATAAACCCTATTAAAATCAAAATATTAATTCCAGAAATTAAGGGTTTAGCGATGTTGTGAAATCCAAGGAAAATATATAGGGAAATTTGAACCACTATCTATTTTTCTTTTTATTCGTCCAGAACAGGACTTGAGATCTCAGAAATGGAATAAAGATACAAAATTTTAAACCACTGTAGGAAATAAAATGATGCAAATAAATACCCAAAAGTTTAGGTGAAACAATGTGAAAAACGACATAAGCACTCTCAGAAGTACGACGTCGCTCCCACAGTATACAAACACTCACGAAAAAAAAACTAGAAACAAAATTGACACGCTGAACCACAGGTGAACATAATAAACGAAGACTTAAACTTCAGATGCTAGCTCCAAGAACTTCACCGTAGACCATTTCCTGTGACTGACTGAGCGCATTCCTTCCCTCTACGTAAAGCAACTCCTACCAATAATGGCACGTTGGAAACACCCCAGTCAGTGTAAACCCTTTCCCAGCTCACACTCGTTTATTTAATTCCACAGTGCACTCATTTCCAGCAGACCCTCTGAGCGTGAGCGAGCATGCACGATGCCCGAGGGAAGCGTTAAAATACATTAGGTACCTTGACTGCAGTGTTTTTATAGCTGTTATGACATTGGTAAACACAGTCGAGCACCCATAATTATCCAAGTTTGTTTTCGCCTTCGGACGAAACACCTCACCGCTCTTCTCGCTCACTGCAAACTGAACCAAAGAGCTGCGTTGGCTGCGTCCGCCTTTCGCCACCGCTGTTAACCAGGTGGCGCCACTCGCGCGCGCCAAACTGCAGCGCACGGAGCCTATAGTTATCCCGTCTACACGCCGTCAGTGCTCCTCCGGCGCTGCCGTACTCGAGCGACGAGCGGCTCCCGCAGGGCGACGCTTTCGTCAGCCACCGCGTGATCACCAAACAATGCGCGTTATCGTGAGCCGACCAGCGCTGCTCCGCAGGCAAAAGAGTATGCAGCCAAAATCTACCACCCCCACCCAACAAAGCGTGCAATACGAACTCGCTAGCGGCCTCGAAGCGGTTCAACACCCCTCCCCCTCCTCCTCGCCTGGTCCAGCAGCTCGCTGCGAGGGGCCATTTCTAAAGGCTCGCGTATCGCGGCGCGGCTGCGTGCACACGGCTGACTGCGGCGCCTAACAGCCGGGGCGTAGGTATGCCCGCGTTGACTGGAGCGAGGGAGCGCCAGATTGCCCGCCGTGCTGCTGGCGGCCCATTGTGCGTTTTTGCTGTCGCTCAACTACGCGGCATTGCACAGTGTGTGTGCAGCCTGCCCGCCTGTTGTGAAAACACGCCGACACGTATCGAAGAAAGCGTGACGCGATATTTAAGGCAATTTCAAATAGGGGCTTGGGCTTCCCCCCCCCCCTTTTTTTTCTCTCTCTCTGCGTCTGCGACGGCGAGTTAATAATAAGCTGACCGGGCGCAAAAGAAAAGGCGCGTACCGCCGTAAAAGGCCGCCATTGTCTTTCGCGCCGCTATTCGTGCCGAGGCGTACGCGGGCGTGTCTCGTTAAAGGCCATCATTCGCTTTTCGTGCGTGCGTTTCTCGCCGCTCAAAGTGAGCGCCGTTGCTGTCGCTTTTCAGTTTTTCCCTGAACGGTAGATAGAGGCGTTTCAGTGTAACAATGGCCTTGAAGAACCGCGCCTGTCGGCGATGTCCTTTGTGCGGGAATATGCTTGGCCTCCTTCGCGGTTTCCTACGTGATTTTCGGCGTCGCAAGGCTAAGTGCAGTGGCACTCTGTGCTTTGCATAGCGAATTTCATGTCCCCTGATCTGAAACGAATCGACGCGTGAGATGCAGCATGGAACATACGTGTTCAGCCGAGTTTAGCTCTATCTGTTCCTTTGTTCTGTGTTCATTGATCTCAATCGTGTTTTCTTTCATTGCCAACTTCTGAGCCACGCACGTTCGCACACGACATCCGATATGCTCAACGCATGTAGCGGATGCATTTGATTTGGCTTCGAATAAAAACGCAAGCGTGTTACGCCAGTGATGTCCCATGCCGTAACGAACAATTCCCTCAACCAGACCCAAAATTCCCTATATCAGGCCCCAGTTCTTTGCAGAAGCTTGAAAACTCCGTCAATTTGGAAAAAAAAAATGAGGCAATTTTGGCTCTTAGAATTCCTACAAACTCTGCGAAAATTCCCTATTCGCCTCGTTTTGCCCCTGAAATTCCATTAAAAAGAGAAAATTGCTCCCATCGAACAACATTGTGTTGCTCCACACCCGCACTTGGAACAGAAGAGTGTATGATACTTGTTTGCAAGCTATTGCAAGAGGAACACTGCGGCGGAAAGTCTTTAGTAAAAGTAGGAAAAAAAATTGCATGCAGACAAAGCGCTCTCCAAGCGCCATGCCCAATGAAGGGCGGAAAAAGGTAGCCAGCGCGTATTTGTGTTATATTGCCAGCTGTACTGGTCAAGGGCGCTTTTTTTTTCCGCTGGTATATTGAACCATACTCATTAGCTTGCTCCTAATATCGAAGAAATGCGTCTTAACGACGCCCAGCGTATATTCATGGCAGTGTTCTAGGCGTTACCGAAAGAAAGTAACTAAATACGTTACTCGTTACGCTAAAAAAAGGAACGCGTTACCGCCCTACGTTATCTACAAAAAATGTAACGCGTTACAGATACCGTTACCGAAAAAAAGTACCGCACGTTACTTTGCCGTTGCTGCTTGGCCATTAATTTTAATTAATCTTCGCCTTAAGAACTTATGATAACAATTTTATAAAGCTCACATTTCACATCGAAACGCTAGCCCAAAAAAGATTGTACGCGAAATCCTGATTTAATGAGAATACGTTGCACAAATGTGCAGGAGCTTAGAAATGTGATAGTGGCCTAAAGTTACCTGTAGAGTTACATGCGATGGCTTCTAACTCTGTGGCAAATGGTGAAGCCATTTTCTGAATGTCACATTAAACACAAAATGACACTCCATCATCAATTCAAACTTCACAAAGAAAACATCGCTGAACTCTCAACAAATTTAGAGTAATTCTGAAAAATGTGATGTTCGAAAAAGCTCCGCATGCTTCCACTCTGTAGAGTTGTGTGTGTGAGTGGTTCGGGAAGGGGAGGTAGGCGAAGGCAAGTGTGTGAATGCGTGTTCGTGCAGGTGTTTCGTGATTAATGCACCTCTTCTATCTCTTTTTTCTTCTAGTTGGGCGCGTTGTCAAGGGCAGGTGCTTACTGGCAAGCATGCCAGCCGCAACAAGGGCGGTCGTCGAGAGCACCTGTACGCTTTGTTTATTTAGAACATCACTTTAGGGGCTCTGCGCTTTCTTTTTCTTAAAAAGGGGGCGGAGTGTGTCGCAATTTTAACAAGAAGTAACTAGTAACGTGACACCTCACGTTACCGAAAAATTTTAACGTAGGTACGTTACAGGTTACAGTTCCGAAATGGTAACGAGTACGTTACTAAGTTACCGAAAAAAGTAACGCGTTACCGCCAACACTGATTCATGGCATAGAGAATGAAACAAAATATGTGAGCACGCTAGCAGAACAAAAGCTTGTTTTCTTTTCTACATGCACGCATATATATGTGTGTATATTATACGTGTAGGCGACTCCCACTAAATTACCTACGCACTTACTTAGCAGAATTCCGCTGCTCTCAATTGCATCAAAATGCAGATCTATGCACACTTGGAATCTTCAGTTCGCCCGCTCGAAGGGCGTATCTAGTACTCTGGTCAGTGGCATCTCGAGCAGTGCTGAAATGCCGAACAATTAAGTACATACTTCCCAAGCCATGCAAATCCTCTTATTAACACTTGTCAAAGCGCACAGCACAGTGACCCGGCCTTCGTATTACGTAACAACCCGATCCTTTTGCAATCCATTCTTTGGCGTCTTCGTCAATAGTGAACGAAGCCTCACAAGCTTCGACACCAGCCGTGGCGTCATAAGGACTAGCGACCAATAATCGTGAGAAAAAGACACAATCGGTGAAATTTCGCTGCACGGTACGGCCCCAACTCCCCCAGTACTCTCGTTCCCCCTACCAGGGTAAAACTAATGGCACGACGAGCAATCATCACTCGTGCAGCATCAGATTACAGGTCGGCTTCGGAGGAGCCTGCTAAGCGACATATTCCCTAGTTCACAGCGAACCTGTCATTCGAGGCAGTGCTTGCATTTTGCTCTGCTTGACCGATTCAGGGGAAAGAGGGTCACTCACGCAACTCTTCTCGCAGATTGATCAGTCTCCGCGAAACGCTGGACGCGGGCGAATAAACACAAACCGGCGCACACGCTTTTCGGCGCCTGGCAGAGCACGACCGATATTCTTGGATCTCGGCAGCAGTCATTGTCCGTCGTCGAAAACAAACGAGGCAAACCCAGCTGTCCCCGGTGACCCGCACCTGCCGACCTCCGTCCCAAGACAATGGCCCGCAGCGTAGTCGCACGGCCGTCGAAAGCTTGTATGCATATCGCGCTCGCTCCCTGCTTTGTCTCGCCCCGCGCACTGCCCTCGCTACAGCTGCTACGCTAGCACGCGTGTACTAGACGTGTAATCTCTCGGCGGGCGCAGGAGCCCAACGCGTCGCCCCGTGGCGTTCCTGGTCGTCGGAACGCGCACGCTCGGCGCGTCCTTGAAGTTGCAGCGGCTGCCGCTCGTATCTCATCCGCGGCCGGACCGCTCGTTTAATGACAAACACCCCGCTCGTGCTGTGCCGCTACTCGCGGACGCCATCGCGCTGCATGCGCCGCGGTTCCCTAGGACGGGGAAGTAAGCCGCGCCTTCGCTCTGCGGGAAAGCGGCGGCGAACCGAGCCCGTGACGAAAGTGCGCAGAGGTATGAAGGCATGGAATCGTTTCTTTCTTCCCTCGTTTTATTTTCTGGTTCGTGGCACTCGTGCGTTCAAACCTCCTGCCGGGTCTTTTCTTGGGCTCTGTACCATTTCAGTGCGTTTTCAGAGATGCAAGATCCGCGCGGAAAGCGAAGGTTCGGTGCCAACAAGAGAGACGCGTCTTCTGCCTACGGCCGATGTTTCAAATTCAGCACTAGTCCTTCGTACTTATTTTCGCGAGGTTTCAATAGCCGCCGTGGTGACGACCTCAAGCACAAAAGAAGTCGTCGTTGAGGACAGAGCGGTCGGAACTAAGTAAACCGGAAATTATACGGATGAACATCATGACCTGAGCCCCAAGCGACGCTGTAGGTTCCTTCGGCAAATAAAACTTACCTTGCACTTCTGGGCATATCTAAATACCGTCAGTGCACGGGATATTTCGCATATTCCTTGCAACAAATTTCTCTACATAGTGTTTACACTCCCTATTGATTTTTTTTATCTCCAGATCGCAGCATCACTCCCAAGTACTGACGTGGCAACCGCGGGTGGCTACGTCCGCTCGAGGGCGTCAGGCTGCGGGATAAATGCCCAGAGCGGTGCTTTATGGCTTCATTTTCCGGAACCTGTCGCCCCACCAGCACAATGCTGGCTTGTCGTCCGTCAAACATGGTTTGCTGGCGAATGTATCTGACTGGAATATTACGGCGGAATGACTTAGCGCGGAACACTTGTAGCCGTTTCCTTCCTTCGCCTTTCCTATTGTTTAAACATGCCTCAGATCGGAATGAACTTTGCCCACTGGGCGTGTTCGTTTTTTTTTTTTTTTGCGGCTGAAGGGCACTGTAGCGTCTTGCCGCGAAAATTGCCTCGCGAAACAGTTTCAGCACCTGCTTTCACAATCCTGGGGCGGACCTCGCACGACGCACAGAGGAGCAAGACTACCTTGACGCTTACTTTAGCATCATGGTCGAGTTACCCGGCTGCTATCACTGGCCTACTTCTGTACCATAAGGAAGTACACTCTGACCCGCCACATGGGTGCAAGAAGGGACGCTATATATGCTATGTGTCACGAAAATGTGACAGCCGGCGACAGAAAATGACCTCGGAGTACGTGACAGTTGCCCGTTAGTGGCCGACATCCTGGACTTCATATCGGGGCTACCAGGGTCGCCAAGGTCAAGGGTGCCAGCTAAATCCCGAATTGTTCTCACGTTCGAACAGCGCTGAGAATGCAGCCCTTGGCTTACAAACGTACGGCATTTTCAACGACGCTGCCATATTTCAGCGTGAAGCACATACGATGCAGGCAATCCGTGCCGCAAAACAAGACATTTAAGGTACAGGAAGCATGGTTCCAAGCGGGCACTAGCACCCACAAAGGGGCACAATCAAGCTGAAAATACTCCGCGGAAAGGGGGTAAAGGGCCGACCGGTATTTCTCGGTGATGTCGTTTGCGGCGCGATGAACATGTCGGGGATGGAGGGCGTCAGCGCACAGCTTCCACAGGCGGGGACTTCTTTAAGCCCTATGAACAAGCGCAACGACGAAATAAGAACAAATAAAGGAAAAGGTAGCGCAGCAGTAAGTAAGCGGCAGCTAATCCGCGAAATGGGGAAAAGTCTTTCTGGCGGAATAAATTACTCGAGCACCTCGCGCACGCACTACACACTGGATGCGCTGTTGTAGGCGCCGCTCCCTCGCTATTTGGAGAGGCCCGTTGAGAAAGTGGCCGGCGAACCGGCCCAACTGCGTTTGTTTCGTCTGTCGCTATTAATTTCGGGCCGGGCGGCCTTGTCCCAGGGTACGCGCGCTTAGCGCCTGCATGTTTCTTCCAGCGGCTTGGACGAATCGACAGCGCGTCGTTTGAGCGCTTGTTTCGTTTTGCTTTTTCTCCCATGGCGCGATTTCCCCCGCCCCCCTTTCTTCCCCGACATCCTTGTTCCGAACTAATAATGCGGATGATGAAAAACTATTTTTTTTTTCGTCCGCATGCCAGAGAAAAATAACGGCGTTCCCGCTTCCCTGTTTCGAAAGTGAATCGATAACTGCAAAGACTCCACCTGTCTCAAGGCCGGAAAGGGGCTTTACCTGCTTGTGGTTACCGCTGAAGTGCCGACGCTGGAAGCTGAATCTGTATACTATGCGCTTCCGTAAGTGCAAAGAAGAAAGGACAAACGTGGATGGTGCGTACGTAGACGCGCACGGGTGTTCGCACAGCGGAAATGGCATATGCATTAGCATCGTCGATGTGTTGTTGTTTAGGGCAGAAAACGTGTGTGTGTGTGTGTGTGTGTGTGTGTGTGTGTGTGTGTGTGTGTGTGTGTGTGTGTGTGTGTGTGTGTGTGTGTGTGTGTGTGTGTGTGTGTGTGTGTGTGTGTGTGTGTGTGTGTGTGTGTGTGTGTGTGGGCGCGCGTGTGTGTGTGTGTGTGTGTGCGCGCGCGTGTGTGTGTGTGTGTGTGTGTGTGTGTGTGTGTGTGTGTGTGTGTGGTGTGTGTGTGTGCGCGCGCGTGTGTGTGTGTGTGTGTGTGTGTGTGTGTGTGTGTGTGTGTGTGTGTGTGTGTGTGTGTGTGTGTGTGTGTGTGTGTGCGTGTGTGTGTGTGTGTGTGTGTGTGTGTGTGTGCGTGTGCGTGTGTGTGTGTGTGTGTGTGTGTGTGTGTGTGTGTGTGTGTGTGTGTGTGTGTGTGAGAGAGAGAGAGAGAGATATCTGAAAGAATATCGTTCAGAAGATCAGTCAGAATCTGAAAGATATTCTGACGAAGGCTGGTCCGACGGCCTAAACGTCAGATAAATAGCTACCCACTTTGGTTCTTTTTTTCACCATACCTGACTGCGCCAAGAAGATTTTCTCTCCCTGGATTACATGTATATGCGATGAGCTCTGCATCCGTTTAATTAACTGTGCTCCAAGGAAAAGCTTACTGAAGGCCATCGCGTTTTGCCGCCTACAGTGTCAGTTTGAAGAGCATCGGGTTGCCAAGCCCGATTAAACGACGGAGTATTGAGGCGCAGTTGTCACTGTTGTTTCAACGCACCACGCTTGTGACCTTTTCGTAAAAGGCACTCGGTATATTGTGATTTCGGGAGTCAGGACCGGCAGGCGCCACTTAATGAGTGCCGACACAGTTCGGTGTAGCGAGTAAAGAAAACGCGCGCGCGAGTAATGAGCTCGAGCTGAATAATTATTTTCCTTGTTTAAGAACGTACATAAACGCCTACGCTTGTGGGCTGTTTTGAGCTGCACTGGTCGCTCTCAGTTCTCTAACAAGAGGCGTTCCCGTAAGAAAAAGATTTATCCCCAGTGTTCTTCTGTTTTGGCTGAATAAAGCTCAAACCTTCGCGCCCCTCAGAACCGATCCACTGGCGGAAGAGACACCACTGGTGAATTGACCACTTTAGCTTTTCGGACAAGTGTGAAAAAAATATAAGAGTGAAAATCCATTCATGGCAGTTAAACGACGATTTGTAGGAAAGCATTGCTCTGTGACCATCGTATGCGCACCCGTTAACTAAACGCGAATGTCTCCAGGCCATTTATTCTTCGTGTATGGGGCGTATAGACGCAGACAGCGGTAGGATATTAATGGACGCAGGCGCTCGCCAGTCATTGGCAGTTCATTTCTCATTCTATGGGACACAACAACGGACCCCTCCGCGCTACCCTTACAAGTTCGATTTCCGTCAAGACATCAATCACGCAAGATGCAATCCATCTTAACGCTGTCATGAAGGCAAACCTGGGCTTCAATTTTCTTCTTTATTGTCTCCTTCCACGAGGGCCGACCCTGGGTACCAAAAAAGGGAGCAGCCCTAAACCACACCCTCCGTCATAGCGTGGCCCACAGCAGTGCGGTGCACGAAGGCGCGGTTTATTCAGTTCATTTCTCACTGTTGTTCGCCGCCTCGTTTGCACGACCTTGGTGCAGTCGCACCTACTGCGGGAGGCACGTCATCATCCGTCACGCGCAAGGGCACCACGTCGCCGGGGACACCAAACAGAATTCATGTCTCGCCGGGCGTCTCGCTCGAACGATGGCGCCATCTGTTATGGTCAGCGGGCCACAGCCGCAAAGCTCCGCGCACGACTTGCGACCTTTTGCGCCCCTCCGCAAAGGACTGCAGCGAGAGATGAAGGTTCACCTTCTCGTCGAAACTTGACGGCAGAAAGGACTGCACGTGAATCTGCCTGCTCGTTTCCCTGTTTTCTCGTTCGTTTAACGGTGCGTTGTGTTAATGTACGCTAAATAAGAACCGAAGGGCATGACCATGCCAAGTAAGGCCTGTGCAGTTGAAAAACACAACATTACCTTGCACTTCACTCTAAAAGAGACATGGACGAAAAATTGGGCTCAACACGATGGCAAGACGGGCGAGTTGGCGATACATACTCAAGCGAAAATAGCGCAAAAGACGGGGACAAAAGAAGAAAACAACAGGACAGCGCTGGTCCTGTTGTTTTCGTCTCTTGTCCTAGTCTTTTGCGCTATTTTCGCTTAAGAAAAATTGGGGTTGGCATGTATAGTTAAATTATCCCATTCTCATGACACACGGGCTACTTTCACTAAAGACGGATCCGTTTTAAGGGAGAAAAGTTTGAAAAGGATTACAGCTATGGCCATCCAGGCCCTTTTCACAACCAACCTGCAGTGACGTCAAGAATGATCTTTTTTTTTATTGGGGGGGGGGTGGAGAGGGAGGGGGAGGGCGAGACTTCGCGGAACCCTGTGGGCAGGTTAACCGTCCTTCACTTGCAAAGGGTAATCACGGACTTCTTTTGTGTCATGCGGAGAAGAGTTTTGAATTGATTGACGAGAAAAAAAAATACACTTTTAAGTCTAATCTCCTCAGCAGTAAATGCGTCTTTTGATGGCAAACAAACATGAACGTACGCCAGAAAGGGTCTCATAATAAGTTTTTACTCAAAAGAAAAATTTGATAGAGTTGTTAACAGCGTTCTTTTATAAAACGTAGGATGGGTCACAGAGGCCTTTATTCGGCAAATCTGGGTTAGTGCGCCGAGGAGGGGAAGGGATAGTTCCAACAAAGCCTCTGCTCCACTAATTGGTTAGAGGAGGAGCTCGATGCGGGAAGTGGGGAGAAATATGGAGATGTTATGCCGGTAGCCATATTCAGATATTTGCGCAGGAGTACAGTACATTTGCCATCAACTAGGAAAATCTACTACACATCAGGCGCACAACAGTCGTATTGTAGCCGCAGGGCAGCGGAATGAAGCTATGCTGCTCCTCTATACACTGTTCTTTACTCTCAGAAGAAAAAATTAAATAACAGCAGCTTCTCGCGCACTTTGTCCGCGCACACACGCACACGTCGCCCCCTATCACGCTCGTAAATCCGGCCACGATATTTACCTTCGCGATGCTAGCCGTTCTCCATCTCTCCTTCCTCGTTTCACAAGAGGCCCATGACGAGGCAAGTTACCGCACCGGGGGGACGCCGGTCTATTACACCACCGTGACCGCAGGTATCGGGTTGGCGGGAGCCGACCTCGGCGCTTAGCGTCAGCAAGGCAATCCTGAACACGGCTGCGCAGTGCGTGGCACACACGCGATGAGCAGGGCCTAGTGGCACGGCTGAGGTGTTAAACCGCCGATGTTATCCGGATGCACCGCGTAAGCGCCCCGTGGTCCCTTCGCCCCCCTGCTAAACCGTGCGGCGATGTGGTCGGTCATTAAACGGCGCGCGTTCGCACGGCGAAAGGACACCGCGCGTGTGCGTATGACGTGGCCTCCTTTGCGTTTAAACGCCGGGGCCAATTGACGAGCGCTGCCCCCAAGGCCTGTGAGCGTGGGACGCCTTGCATCGTGCGATTGCTGTGATGCCGGGCCACGGTGTAAACCACTGCTGGCGGCGACCCTTGAGCGGGATGCCCACACTCCGTAGGGCTGCCCACTCCGCCGCGCACGAAACAACACGTGCCTGCAACAGCGATTCGTCGAGAACGGCGCCGCGACCAAGGACGGCGCACATTGTGACGCTGGCAACTGGGGACGCAGCCGCCATGGCCGTCGCTAATGCCTATAGCGCTGCGTTAACCGCGCTTCGTCAATTAGAGAGCGAGAATTGCATAGCCTGCATGCTTTTCTCTTAATTTGAACCTGGTATTTAAATGAAATGCGGAACCTCGCGTGCGGATCAAAACAGCCCCGCAACTCTTGCTGTAGAATTACGCAAGTCAGTGCCTCTTCTCTATCGCGCCTCGTTAGGCGTATTGAATTATTCACAATAAATACGCTATTCTTTTTTATATACTCATTTAAAAGCAATACGTTGATTTGGAATGTTGTATAGCGCGTTCAGAAACACCGCACTCAGATATTTCAAGCAAGATGGCTTAGTCGGTCACATGCTTCACTGAAAATTAACGCACAGTGGGTTATAGGACCTTGCTATGTGATATGACGCCACTATACCAGGAGGTCTTGAGGGCGGGTTATTATGGCTAAAGCAGCTAACTCCGAGGATCGTCTTCGACGAACGAAATTCGCGTACACGCTTCCAGGTAGTGAGGGGGCGTGAGCGTGGCCGGTAGGCTAACCGAATTACGGAATACACACGCGCTCGTTAACCTGCACGCTCGCGATGCCAGATACGCAAATTCATTGGTGAGTATAGATTCGATTCGTGACATAATAGGCCCCGTTCAACGGCCAGTTCCGAATCAAGCAGGCTTGTAACTTCTGTCAACTTGTGCGTGGCCGGATTATTGAGAGCCGGACACGATGCGTTGGAAAACGCCCGCAGAGGCGGTTTCCCCACGTGAAAAGGCAACACCGGCACCATGCTTTATTACGCGTACTTTGGCTTCGGGAAGCAAGAGAAGCGGAGTCTGGCAGTCATTAATCCCCGAAAATGAAACGGTTAAGCAAGAACCAAGAGTAAAAATTCATTGGACGGTCGTAATGAGCCACCTTTGGAACAACGGACACTTGTGTCTGAATATATTTCTTTTAAACAACAGATGGTTAGGAGTATCCTGTCGTCGCACGTGACGTGGAAACACAAGTGTACGCTCGCGACAATTAAATCACGCCACGACCCGAAGAGAAGGCGCAGACGCAAGCTGTCCGATTCCGCTCTCGTTCCTCATCCTAATCTGCGCTGTTCTTGTTTTTTTTATTTTGTGTGTGCATTTTTTACGCTTCCAAAAGCGCGCTGACTAGCCCAACTGTCGACTGGGCTGATAGGCCACGCTCAGACGGGTCGCGCAGCCGACAGTGTACGCGCGTGACGCGGTACCTCACGTTTCCTGCACCCGGCGTCGATCTGTGGCACGCGACCTGCGTGCGTCGGCCGACGGAACTGTGTCCGTGCTCGTGCGTGTTTCGACGGCCCCGAGTTCTTGCTCCGTTTCCCGTCCGTCCGCCCCGTGCCACCGGCTCCAGTAAGTACACCTCCCCGGAAGGGGGCGTGTTGAGGCCGCCGTGGACAAACACTTGCATAGCGCGAGGACGGGTAGTAGCAGTGCGAACACTGGAAGGTCCGGGCTGGCCTGCATAGGCTAACGGGCGCGACTGGCGCGAAAAGTAAACGGAACGTGATTCCGTGATCTGGCGTCCGAGGTGTTTGGCTATCGCAGCCGCTGCATGCATGCCGAGACTGAAAAGTGACGCTGAAACGCTGCCACTTCTGGCATAGTACGCTCGCTAAATTCCACTACATATCGCGTGAGTGAGGTTGCATTTCGGGACCGCGTTCCCGTTTACTTCTGATGCAAATAGTAAGACTTACGCCCCAGCAACTAGAGGCTCTTGGAGCACACGCATCGCCGTATGATAAAGACCTTGCTCGGTCATATGACCATTGTCGTGAAGCCCAGCTCTCGCTCATTTAGATATCAGGGCGGTGGCAGCAATTCCACATTTCTCTTGGGAATTTGTTTCAAGGTTGGTTGGTTTATTGCGTTTAACGTCCCAAAGCGGCTCAGGCTATGAGGGACGCCGGAAATATCGACCACCTGGGGTTCTTTAACACATCGCTCAGTACACGGGCCTCTGGAATTTCGCCTCCATCAAAATTCGACCGCCGCGGCCAGGACCGAGCGCGCGTCTTTCGGGTCAGCAGCCGAGCGCCATAACCACTCAGCCACCGCGGCGGCTAATTTGTTTCAAGGTTAGTTGCGATTGCGGTAACTGCAACTACGTTGCATGTTTTGCTCTGAGCGCTTCCCAATAAAGTCGCCGGGTAGACGGGTTCCCGTAAGTGTATAGCTTTTTTTTGTGTGCCCCCTGCGACAGTTCAGTTCCTGCTCCAGAATATTTCTCATTAAACAGTTTAACAACTCCAGCCTATTTACGATGAAACAGTTGCGCCTCGGCCCGCATACAAGAGGAGGGGATTGAACAGTCAAGGACCGAGAGGCTGTCGAACTTTTTCGCGTACCTCGTAGCGACGTTTTCGCGAAGCTTCCCCCCCCCCCCCCAAAAAAAAAAAAACGCTAAATGCGCGCCAGGAGTGAAAAACCCTCGAAAGGTAATGCCTCTAGAGACGTTTCGAATGACGGGCCTCTGTGCGAAGGCTGAATTTTGCAACGACCCTGTTTTCTTATGCCTTAGTGCCACTGGTCACGCGGTTTTGCAATACGCCAGAGCCGACGGATTCCATTGTTTGCTACCTGCTCTGATGTCACTGAAGGCATAGAAACCAATGAGACAGGGATAAATTAATGAATAAACGAAAGAATGCCACAAAATACAGCCCCTGCGTGAGCGCATCGGAAAGCACAAAGCGAATCGCTGCGCAGAGAGTAACGGTGCAAAGAGTAGGTTCCCTGATCTTGCAGCGCTTTAAACAAAGGGTGAAAACCCTTTAGGAACCGGAGCACGGCTTCGAAAGCTGCCGCGTTGGCTCGGTGGTTATGGAGCTCGGCTGCTGACTCGAAAACCGCAGGTTCGATACCGGCCGTGGCGGTCGCATTTTTATGGACGCGGAATGCTAGAGGCCCGTGTACTTACTGTACGTTGTCAGTGCACGTGAAAGAACCCCAGGTGGTCGATATTAACCGGAGCCCTCCAATACGGCGTCCCTCACAGCCTGAGTCGTTTTTATTGATTGAAAGAGGTTTACTTTTCGACAAAGGGAAGGCGAGACTGCGGCTAAAGGCCCGCAGAGCCTGGCAAAAGTCCAGCCCCCCCCCCTATACACGGTAGTGGAGATAGTGCATTCAAATGCATACACTTAAAAGGCACATCTCCAACAGCACAACACATTTACAGTAACAAAAATGATTGCAATATTTGCTGATTACCTTAATCGAAATAGAAAACCCATTCCCAATAACAGAAATACAAAATATGTACACACTCCTGTGTAATTTAATGCAATGCATGGGACGTTAAACCCCATAAAACCAAGCCAAACCACGGCTTCGAATGCTGCACAGCGAAAACCTTCCCCGTGGAGAAAGGCGAGCTAGTCTCCGTCCTCTCTTGCGGCCCAATGAGTTGCCCCTTCAGTTGCGCAACCTAACTCGCGTCCCTTCACTCATCGCGTCTCGGCGCACACAAACGCGGGCGCCCGCATCGCGTGAGTGACGTTTCGCCTCGCCGGCTCAACGTGTTTGTCGACCCCGTTTCGGAGGGGCCTGCGGTGCCCCTGTCGCAACTTGGCCGGACGAACGGGACACGTTGAGCCGGAAAGAAAGCAAGCATGAGAAAGACCGATCTGAACAGTATCGCAGCACCTTCCTTCTTTTCGTCAGCTTTTCCGTGAGCGCTTCACTTACGGTGATTTCGTTTTTTTTTTGTGTGCATGACGAAAATGCCAGCAACGGTAGTCCCGTATCCTATTACCCATTGAGTTTTAAATATTACCTACAGGGAAAGCTGGCGCCGCCGTCTGTGCGAGTTTCTGAAGGAGCCACGAAATAGCACTTCATCTACCGTGGGAGAAAAGCCGACTCGTTGTCTCAGTGGTTATGGCGCTCGGCTGCTGACCCAAAAGCCGGGGGTTCGATACCGGCCGCGGCGGTCCAATTTCGGTGGAGGCGAAATTCTAGAGGTCCGTGCATTGTGCGATGTCAGTGCACATTAAAGAACCCAAGATGGTCGAAATTTCCGGAGCCCTTCACTACGGTGTCCCTTATAGCCTGATTCGCTTTGGGACGCTAAACCCCCATAAACCACAGTGGGAATGCCGGGAAGACAGCAAGACGCACTTCGCTTGGCTCTAAAACGTAACTACGACTGCAGAAATACAAATTTTCGCAAAACATACATTGCAAGGAAGCGTTGTTTTACAATCAATAAGTCCTGTAATTAGATATGCTTACTGTACTTTGCAATAAATAAGCAGAAAAGCGCATAGGCATAAACGATTACCGAATTTGCCCACGGCGAGAGAACGCTTTGCACTCATGCCGCCAAATATAGCTAACCGCAGAAAATAATTTTTTACGTTTCACAGCCGCACTTTTCAGAGCGAATGTTCTTTCAAAAAAAAAAATTGTTGGCGCTTAAATTACTACACTTCAGAAGCTTCTGTTTTCTCATTATGAAAAACATACATTTCATTGGTGTTGTCTGCTACTGCGGGACGCGCCCTATGTCCGTGCGTAGGCTATGTTCGCGCCATAAGAAACTTGCCCGAGCCCCCGCTTTTCTATGAGAAACTAATTTGCGCGCACTAGGTGCCGGCTCTCGCCATGTCCTGGCGCTGCGCTTAGGGATTTTGCCAAGAAAAACGAATTAGGAAGCTGTCCCATACGAAAGTGAGGGCCGTGTTCATGCTGACAAGTGCAACATGCGGGTATTTGCGTGAACTAATTCATGAAGTAGAAGTCATTACCGCATGCAATGCGCGGCCACAGCCAGTCTTCGAAATGAACCAAGCGCTATCCTCGGCGAGTACGGCTAATACCCCTGTCACACGGGCACTCTAAAGGCACTTTGAACTAATGCTCCTTTACGCTCCCAAAGGAGCACTACTTCAAGGGAGTTCGTCCGTGCTACACGGTCGCGGAACGACCTTCGCAAGAACTTTTTAGCGCCCTCATCGGCGAAAAGAGTTATTTAAATTGCAAACCTCACTGCACATGTAAATGCATAAATGTCACATGTTTTTTAGTAAATTAGCTTTATAACCGTATTATGTTAAAGCAACGCAATTTTAACTGCAATAATGACACGATTTTCCAAGTACAGAGCATAACATCACAGTGCTGGCCACACTGAGCCCATCTCGCTCGTATATCTGGAACGAGAGTATGGCGTGGTGAGACTGCCACAAAACAAATGGTCTTATATTTTAAAACACCACTAATCTTATGAAGTGAATTTATAAAACGAAAATTGAACGTTTCTTTTCTCAATTTATTTATGCTGTTAACTCGCTGGGAGAGAGAGTACTCCCTTGAAGCCTCACAGGACGAACTCGAGCTGCCTTGTTTCGAAGCTCCTTTGAGCTAGGTGTCCTTTGGCGCGTCCGTGTGGCAGCGCGCGTTCGTCCTTAGAGTAATGGAGCATTAGTTCAAAGTACCTTTACAGTGTCCGTGTGACAGGGGTATTACATAGGTTGCGCTTGTCGAAGTACTTTGCGCTTTAAAACACACGCATCTCCGAGACTCCTACGAGAAATGTGCAGGGGGGTCACGGCAGCGGACTGCTGAGTTTTCAATTCACAAAAAGTTTGTTCCCTTTGACATTTCAATGCACAGGTCGCACAGGTTCCCGCTGGGCAAACCGAGCTTGCTGCGTAAATGGCTCCTAGCGAGAGGACAAACGCAATTTAGGCCTAGCAGACACCAGACAACTATGTTCAGCTCACTTCGAGTCAAGCGCCTTCGGATGTGTCGGATCTCAAATGGACTGCGTGAGTAGCTCCAGTACACAACCACAAAGCTCACATCAGTGAAAACTACAGTAGTGAAAGCGAAACAGAACAACCAAAAAAATCCAATCCGTGGCACAGTCAACACGCCACTAGATGTTTGCTGTCTTCCCAGCATGCCTCGGGCGCCCATGCTGGATGAAGTGAACAGCCGACAGCTTTCCCTCTCGGGTACACTATGGAACTCAATGCCATTGCCCGTGTGTATTGCGGTTCTGGTCGCGTACTTAACGCGAAACGGTCGTTTATGAACTGCGAACATGATGGCGCAAATCAGCAAAAAAAGAAAGGGCCTGGTCAAAATAGTCCACCTGCATTGCGGACAGCGATGAACTTCCGCACAGCACGCCACTCTTTTCTTGGCTTTCATATACATGTTGCACTGAGCTCGCACAAAGTGCCCTCTATCTCATCATTACGCACCCTATCAAATATTCTCCTAAATGTGTCGAATGCCATAAGACGCGAAAATGCACCGCACCTCCCCCTCCCCCTCCTTTATTCCTCGTCATTTCTTTTGAACCGGCACTGTTGCAGGTTTTTATGCGCTGTAAGCGTTGGACTTCCGGCCGGGGTCAAAGCTCGAAAACTCAACTACCCCGCATGCCGATTGTGTCACGTGCCGAATATACGCCCGCTGTGTCAACAAAACATAATAGCATGTAGGTTTGTTTTTGTTTTCTTCGTCGGCTTAGGAGTGCGCGCGAGCTGGTGCGGCGGACGCGATGGAGGCCTCATCCCCGAGGGAGTTTCAGGGCATCAGACACTAGGCCACAGCGATCGGCGGCACGACTCAAGAGCAGCTAAGAGGGCTCAATAGGGACGACGAAGGGCGCCAAGCACAGGAGAAACCACGGTGGCTGCCCCGTTGCGCCGCGGAACAAAACATGAGGAGAGGCGAAACGCTGGGTCAATTCGTCGCGGCGCATGCAGCGTTCCTCCATGCTGCGCCACGCTCGACCAAAGGCGAACGGCGGGCAGAACGCGGTCGTGCAGAGCAGATGGTGGCGCTTCCCGCTGGATGAGGGACAAAGCAAAAAGGTACGGGTGCAAGGCAGCGGTGGGTTCCAGTGGCACAGCTGAAGTCTCCAGTGTTCAGATGGCCGAAACCAAGAAGCCGTTCACCTGGCTTGATCTCACGGAAAAAAAAAAAAAAGATCTCTCGACGGTTTCACCTTTCGTGACAGCCAAACGCTTGATCTGTGTCTTTCCTGAACCATTTAGCTCGGTTGCTGTTATTCTTGATGCTATACAGGACCGTGTCTCAAGCCTCTTTCACGTTATGTTGCCTACTTTCAGGTCGATCCGGAGTTTGAGAATAGAGTCTTGGCTAGGCTCCAAGCGTTGACCAGGTATTTGAGACCTTGGTTGCTCAACAGTTCTGAGGGGCGAATTTCGCACCAGAGTGTAGCCCCGCCTGTAAACAAAGACCGGCGAAAACAAGAAAACAAGGGCGGTTTACTACCTTTTTCAGGTAACGGTACCTCCTGTAAGAGAAACCGGGCCGGAAAACTGACGACGACGATCTCAATACCACGTGAGCATGCACGCCGTTTAAAGCAAGCTGCACATGCGTACCGCTATCTCGGTGGAATGGGCTATTCGAATGTGCCTCATTTGATGAGCAGCTGTTCTCGGGAGTCATTAGCTGTAGTTCAGTGCGCCGTGCAGTCGCTGCGATTCGCACGTTGCCAGTGCGGCAGTCGACGCGGCACAATGCATTTACGCTGCCTTACAACCCAGACAAAGATAAAGGGTGTAATCAACAATAGCACTTGATATTTGTAACGTTGAACGCTGCTACGAGGCCAATGCATGCGCAATGCTAACTGCTCCTTTGCGAGAGCAAGGCTGCTACAGAAAGACAGCTTTTACCAAATTGCAAGTTCAGAGAGAAGAAAAGAGAAAGAACTGAGTAAACGACATCAGCGCTGTACAGCAGGAACTGTCACGTGCCATGCGACGCCAAAGCAGTGTGTCTCTAGGACGCGGACTATATGGCTCTTTCTGTAGTATGTCGGCTGTTACCGCTGCGTGTTTGAGAATCGGACCTTATTCTCGAGCAGACCCCTTGTCCCATACCTCGGGAGCCTTCGAAGGGCCTGAAACTAAGAAAACAGAGAAAAGAGTGCCAAGGACCCCAGTCTAGACGTAATAAATGCCCCGTGGCGCCAGCGTCGCCTTCAGCCGACCACCGTCGTCGGCACTGCCCGCGTCTCGAGGCTCAGCTCGCATGTCGTGCAAGCTGCCCAAAGCCGCGCCGAGCAGAGACCGTGCCCTCGATCTCGTGCTTATTAGCTGCAGCTGCCGCGGCGCGGGCCACTCAGCCCAACAGCGCACCTTGCTCCCATTCTTCTTATTCCCGCCGCAATTTCTCGTTCTTTTCCCCATTCGCGGGCAATTAGCTGGCGCAGTGCAAGCGCACCTGCGCGCCAACGCGGGCTAGCATGACGGCGAACGATTGAAAGACAGGAAGGGGGCGCCGACTCGACGCGGCCGCTATACTGCGCTTTTGGGATGTCATTATTCTTCGCGCCTGTTTCTGTTTCCCTCTGTAGAGGGGTTAGCGGCCGAGTCCGGTTTGCAGCAAGGCGTAACAGTCAGTCACCTCGGGGTGACGTCTTCTCTCGCCTAATTGCGATGC
Organism: Amblyomma americanum; assembly: GCF_052857255.1. Lineage (NCBI taxonomy): Eukaryota > Metazoa > Arthropoda > Arachnida > Ixodida > Ixodidae > Amblyomma > Amblyomma americanum. The sequence goes on along the minus strand of NC_135497.1, from coordinate 424,046,946 downwards.
CGAGGTTTGGTCTGCGTCGAAAACCATGAATTTCCCGCTATGTCACGCGGCAATCGTGCCTTCCTTGGCGACAGTTCTGCGTAGTTATTCTGTCATCCTATGCACTTCTGCCGGGAATACGTCTGGCCCAAGAACTTTTCATGAGAGTCAAAGATGCTGCAAAAACGTTAACTGGTGTACCACTAAGAATGAAAGCATGTGAGTACTTGGAAAATTAAAACTGGAGGCGAATGAGCCGGGATTCATATAGAAAAAAATATAATCACAATCGGAATGGAAGGAGACGACGTTAAGGTTATGGTGAGGTATACAATTGCACTGGGGCGCGACATGGCGCAAATTAAGACACATTTCCCCACTAATCGACGAACATTGACTCCAGGATCTACAAACTCTCACCCGAGGACACTTCGGTTATCAGTGACATAATCTGCATGCGCTGCCGTCATATGCGCGTGAAATGACAGGCGGCCATGGTGTCATGATCGCCATCAGCAGCCTGACTACACCCACTGCAGGGCAAAGGCATCTCCCATGTCTCTCCAATTAACCCTGTCCTTTGCCAGCTGCATCCACCCTTTGCCTGCAAACTTCTTAATCTCATCCGCCCACCTAACCTTCTGCCGCCCCCTGCTACGCTTGCCTTCTCTTGGAATCCACTCCGTTACCCTTAAGGACCAGCGGTTATCTTGCCTTGGCATTGCATGCCCTGCCCAAGCCCATTTCTTCATCTTGATCTTGACTACGACGTCATTAACCCGAGTTTGTTCCCTCACCCACTCTGCCAGCTTCAGGTCTCTTAACGTTACTCCTATCATTTTCCTTTCCATGGCTCGCTGTGTTGCCCTTAACTGAAGCTAAACCCTTTTCGTTAGCCTCCACGTTTCTGCCCCGTAGGTGAGTACAGGAAAAATACAGCTGTTGTATACTTTTCTCTTGAGGGATATAGGTAAACTGCCATTCATGATCTGGGAGAACCCGCCATATTCATTCCACCCCACTCTTATTCTTCATTTCCTTCTAATGGCGAGGTTACGGCATTTGGCGACGACTGCTGTCAAAAATTATCGAAACATTGTTAAACGGGTCTCGCCTGCCTGTAAGGTACCGCCGACGGAGCAGGAATTTCCGTAAACTAAACGCGGTTTTGCCTTGCACTTAATGGGACTTCACCACGGAGCACTATGCAATGATCTCTGGTACATTGACGCTCAGAGGCTATTAACTTTTTGTAATGTAAAGGGTGTCCACCAAAGGCGTAAGATATTTATACCGCGACTACGATCATGCATTTATTGCCGCCCCTAGCTTTCCCGAAATACGGGACACATTTCCTCGCGCCGCTGCCGCCTACACACGCAAGACAACCGTCCAAAGATCGCCGAAGCGCTGTCAAGGCAGCGAACCATTTACGTAAGTCCACCCGTTCAGACGGAGCTACAGAGAAGTGTCAAGCTTCAAGCCACAACGGGCCCAACTATACGCTCTCTCCCCCCCCCCCCCCCCGGCTGCTTATTGAAACTGGCCCCAATTTCGCGACTCAAGAGAGCGGCGCCCGTGTGCCGGTCGACCGAACACGAGCAAGCGATGCGTGAAAATGGGCGGCTACTGAGGGCGCAGGCAGACTCCGCCGTGTCGTCTCGTCGTCGTCTATGCAGCACTCAGTGTGGACCGGGGTAGCCGCATACGCACGTACACAGGAAGCTGTCAGTCGCGCGTGGGCAAATGCGGGCGCCACGGCTGATCGCCAGAGACAACGAGCCGACCGGTGCTCTTCCGCCGCCAGCAGTCACCCCCCTACCCGCGCTCATTCGCGCCCCGTTTGCTGCCTCCTCGCTTGCGCATTCTCTTTTTCTTCGATCCCACAGCCTGCCCGAATATTTTTTATCCGGGTCGACGGGATGTCGCCGAAGGGGAGAAAGCGGCCGCTCTCCCACGTATAGGAATGCTCCCGTGCCAGCTGGTTATATACCCGGGGTTCGCACTTCGCTGCGCAATTCTCGTCCCACAAGTGGCTTCCGCATGCGGGCGGACATGAGGGCGATGTCCTCGAACACGAACCAGGTGAGAAGCTGTCTTTGTGTGCACCACGCACGAAGCGATCCCTGTCGGAGAGTCTGAAGGATGCCGCAGGTCCGTGCAAGAGATCGCGGCGATGACGACCCACGTGCAGACAGCAGAGCGCGCCTTTAGGGTTAGGGTGGATGAGGCGGCCAGTGAAAGTTGGCCGCTCCACCGGTCTTTCGCACATGCGGTCATCGGCGCACTCCTTTGCAGGAGCGACGAGCACGAGATGTTCAAGCATTCTCACAGCAAACGCGCAAGTTTTCTTTGGCCGTTTGATGCGGCGTTTAAGCAAGCATTCGTGACGGAATTGTCGACACTATGTGAATCATCAGTAAAACTTCTTTTGGGGCTAGCTGGTGCATTTTGAACCAAGGAAAAGGAGCAGCGCAAAAGCACGCAACCACACACGGAGAAAGGACAAGACACAAGCGCTGTCTTGTGTCTTGTCTTGTGTCTTGTGCTTTCTCCGTGTGTGGTTGCGTGCTTTTGCGCTGCTCCTTTTCCTTGGTTCAAAATGTGAATCATACCTACGACTACCATTAGGTTCCCAAAGCACGACGACTGCGCCTCATCTGATTCGACGGGCTGTTTGCCGCGTACCAGAATGCGAAAAATAACTACGCCTTGTTCGCTGCAAGAGAAGCATCGAGTTCATAAAGGAACGAATAAAAGAAAAGCCACTCCCCACGTAGCCATCACCACGCGCGACCTCTTGGGGCGGAAAACACTGCAGACACTAAGCATATTGTACACTGCAAATGTGAACTACTGTAAGTGCTCAGTAAGTGGACCTCCCAAAAATTTGTAATATTTCCAACCTCAAGAATTACACACCTATGCAGGTTGCGACGAAACAAGGCGAAATTCTTCAGCAGGATGCTGCATTACGCCACAAATAAAGAGAGCAGGGTTGCAAGAACCATGCACTTTCATCCTTGCAAGTTCAGTGGTGGCATTGTCGTGCATCTGCGGCACGACTGTGCCTCCTGCGTCTCCTCATTTGTCTATAGTGCACACGGCAGTGTGCACTAGTCAGACCACTGCGCTCATTTTTACTCGGGCCACATCTCCCGCAGGCCACTAGGAGACCGGTCATAGGTCCGGATATTTGCTTTTCCTAATCTGATTTCATCGGCCTGGTTTGCCCCGCGGAAGACCCCAGCGCATAATAGTTTGAGCGCAACAACCAAGGCAGCAGAGAGAACGGAGTAAGGAATGAGAGAGAGAGAGAGAGAGAGATCTGCCCGAGGTAATCGACTTGGGAAAACAACGCAATGCACTATAGGCCCGTTTCTTCGGCTGCGCAGAATGTCCCTGCTGCAAAGTTCATTCGCGATTGCAAAACAACGGCTCTACCGCTTACGTACGTACGGCAATCCGCTCCGCAAGAGGGGAAGGGAGAACGCTGCGCTGAAGCATTACTACCTACGACTTGCGCTAGTTTCATGAAACCGCTTTTGTACAGCTCTCAGAGCGGCGCGGGCGGCGGCTAAATACCTCACCGAGTAAAGCATGCCGAGGAAGGCCTGTTTGTTCGCGCCCTCTCGGATTTCTAATGGCCCCGCGCGCACCACGCTCCAACGCACTGGGGGAGAGATAGTGAACTAAATTTCTCCGTCATGTGCGGCAGCCGGAGCAATGCGTTATCGTTGGTTCTCGTCGGAGACTTCTTTTCTAGCCTCGCTTTAGCCAGACATTTCAGGACAAGCCACTGGGACGGAAGAAATACGCCATTTCTTCTTCTTTTCTCTACCTACGCCATCCGCTTCTAAAGTGTTTTGTTCTGTTTTGTTCCCCTAGCGTTCACGGGGGCGCCAAGCACAGCGCGAGCCGGTGATTTAAAAGCTGTAAAATAAAGCCCGTTCACCGGGCAGCCAGGCGACCCGACCGGAAAACGGGTCACGAAATAAACAATACAAGGGGATGAGAAGCTCTAAAATGATGAAAACCGGGTGAGGTAGAAGTAACGGCTGTAATGACTGCCGCGGAATGACGCACTCTAGTGGGGCTTACAAGGCAACGAAAGTGGGTTGATAACGAAAGCGGGGGGTGGCTGATGTGACGGAACGGTGATTCACTCGTGATGCACGCGCGATGCTCGTCGCGCTTCCGGTAGCTTTAATGGCGTCACTGGGGAGCCGCGGCGCTTTGCATGCGCCAGCAACGCGCCTAAATAGGCTACGGGTGCTATATCGGGACTTCTTCGCGGCGTTGAAGCAGGTTCTTAACGCGATCCCGTGCACTTTACCGTTGCGCGGCGTCGTACGTTACGCGATGACCCAGCTCACTCCCGTACCGTGCGCAACACTTAATCCGAAGATTCTGCAGAAAAGTAGACCTGAAAGTGGGTGCGAAGGCGTAGCAACCCAAAACTGAAAGTTTTCGCCGCAGCGCGGCGCAGCTCTCGATATAATCGACATCGGGATGGTATCCCGGGATGGTATCCCGATGTCAATGCAGGCACAGTCACTCTTCCTGGAGCACTGCATGGGCTTACCCGAAAGCCCGGGACGGGTACAGCAGTTTTTGCCGGCCCCTGGTACTCGGCTGCGGGCTCGGGCTGGGATCGGGCCTGTAACCTGACGGACCTGGGCAGGGCTCAGAGTTTTGTACTGAAAAAAAATTTTACTGAACGACCGCGAGCTATGCTCTCAAGATGTCAACGAACGGGAGGTCAAGACAAATAGCGCCTATTTTGAACTTATATCTCCGGATTGCGAACTTTTTAATGTACAGTAATGCCATGTGACACGTTCGCCATGCAGAAAAAAATGAAAACACGGCATAAAAAGGAAAGCAATTCGTACATAAGAGACCATACCAAACTTTTTTCCCGCAGCTCATTTTCTCTGTTTGCAATCATCTCAGGTTCTGAAGCAGTGAGTGTATTGTATATAGACACCGTACCTTCGCCTCCAACCATCCGACAACATTACGCACGACGGTAGAAGCATCAGTACGGTCTACGCACTCAAGATAAAGAAACAATTTGCTTTTTTATCACAGCCTGAAACAAGCACAAACTGTCAGGCTGCCTTCGCTGTACTGCTGCTAAATTTTCAGCTCTGAATGCATCACAGTGACTTCTTCCACACGCACGCCACTGCTTAGCAATGTTCCGCACTCCACGTGGGCAACTTTCACTTCTCCTGATAATAGTATTATTTCCTCTGTTTCGTGGTGCTTCTCCCCCGGGCCCGTGGCATGCCACACAGCAAGCCGTGATCGGTCTCTGCGGGAAGGAGGGTTCAGCGCTGAGACGCGGTCCGTTCCGTTCCTGTGGCGCATTCATAATGTGATACCTTTGAATGTTTGCAACGCGACACGGTACAGCCAGGTTCAGCAAGCCCTGCCTTCATGTCCGATATCGCTGCTCATAACCCTCGTCCCCCTCATGTACTCATGCGTGACGATAGGTTTGCTGTCGTCACCAGAAGCAAAACGTAATTTTCGTAACAAGATGACATGACAGTCACAGAGTTAATGTACTGACTTTGTGTTGCATGTCCCCTTGTGGAGATCAGTGTTGCGTAATTGGACAGCTAGAGCCTTAATTCCATCACTTATTACGCTCAAAGTAGCGCTTCGCTGTTTCGCACGAATATACGTTTTGTACGAATTATCGCAGAAGTAGCGAATAATCACACGAATTTTCGATTAGCATTCGATTCTTTCACTATTCGATTCGAATTCAATATGGGTTTTGATTACACTATTCGTATTCCATTCGGATTCGCATTATATATTATGCGCTTTAACGTCCCAGAACGACACAGGCTATGAGGGACGCCGTAGTGAAGGCCTCCGGACAATTTCGGCCACCGGGGGTTCGTTAACGCGCACTGACATCGCACAGTACCCGGGCCTTTAGAATTTCGCCTCCATCGAAATGCGATCGCCGCGGCCGGGACTGAACCGGCGTCTTTCGGGTCAGCAGCCGAGCGCCATAACCACTGAGCCACCGCGGCGGCTCCATTCGGTTTCGGAAAAGTGCTATTCGAGAAGCCCTACAAGAACGTTTGCATTTCTGAAGGACGCATAGCTCCTCTGCTGCATCCGGCCTGAGCAGGGCCCGCACACTTGGCGGATGGGGCCGCACCGGATAGGTCAGAGTTTTCTCGGGCTCGGGCCGGGGCCGATCGCATATCGGAATAACTGGGCCGGGCTCGCGCGGACAACGGTAGAGGATGCCGGGCCTGTGCCGAGCCCGGGCCAACAGTTACGGTCCGTGCAGTGCTTTAGTGAGTACCGATGACAATTCTTCCAAAAACATCCGTTTGTTGCGAAGGGGACCGCGGACGAAGTGCTCACATCATCAGGCGTGCATGATTCAGCCGCTGATCGTCCCTAACAGGGCTCGCCGTTTATAAGGTCCGTCGTGCCGTTTAATCGTGCCGCTAGTACCGTCCATCCTGCTCCTCATGCAGAGGCGGGGTCTATCTTCTTTTTAATAGAGTAAAGCTTTTACACGGTTTGGTCTTCTCGTGTCAGCACACTTCTCACCCCCGTTCTGTGGCATTTCACTCACGCTCCCGTCGTGTTCATTCACTGCTACAGGTATACAGTGCAGGTTACCTTGTGCCCACATTCCCTTTCAACAACCCTGGAGCCACAATTAATCACACGCCCGCTCCTCCAGAGAGGCTCTGTTGCCCGCAATCACGTCGCCGCTTACTCTGGCTGCTACTTTTCTCTCTCGCTCTTCTTACTTCGCATTTCCACGTTTCTGGGCTGCCAATGGCAAGGAGTCGGCCGCTACCATTCCGGATTGATTGTATCGCCGCGTATGCGAGGGGGACGACTTCGATCGCCCCTCCTCGTCGACGTAGCTGTTTGATACGGTCTACTTAGCACGATGGCCGGGCCCTTGTTGCTCTCGGTCTGCGTTTGCTCCGTTATCCCTGAAAAGCCGTCTGCGCTGAGACTTTTTCCCCCGAAAGTGCACGATCCTAGCAATCGCGCAAGGGGCGCGGCCCGACGCTATTCCCCCTCCAGTTCAGCCCTACAATTCGCCAACGTGCACAACGTGTAATGGCAAGCAGCGCAGCGGTTAAAAACACCGGCGATCAGCCGAACGACACGCGAAAGTAGCCCGAGCAAAACAACCGACTTCTGTTCTCGGAGTCAGATTGGTGCTTCACGCACGCTCCAATAGCGGCAATGCTGTTACTGTTACCCTTTTCTGCTTTCAACGCCGACCACCCCGTGGCGGGCGACTTTTTGCTTTTTTGTGTGTGTGTGCGTTCACCTGGGAGGCCTTAACATATATGCAGCGTTTTCCACGCGAAAGCACACCGCGACACGTCTGTCGGTCGCCACAAGGAAAACGATAACGGATACGAAGACGTGGAAAAAGAAATTGAGACAGGAAAAAGAAGAAAATATTTCTTTCTGTCTCTGCGTGTTTTTCCCGCATAACCTGGTTCTCGCGGCTCGAGCAATTTAGTAACACCGGCGTTTCCGGGAAGACAAGAGCGGCGCCGCGACGCGACACGGCGGCCAGATTGTGCTGCAGACACAGCGACTGCCGACAGCCCGGAAAGAGCGGCCGCCCGGTATCGGCCGCAAATGCCAAAACCAAAGAAGCTGAAAAAGAAAACAGAAAAAACGCGCGACGTAGAGGCAGATATAGCGTGCCGGCCCAGCGCTTTCCTCGCGATGGCGAGCGGGACCGACAGGCAGCTCCCCTCGCGTGGAGATTTGGGAATGCCGCTCGATAAACAACGGAAGGGAAGCTAGTGCCGCGCGAGTCAACTGGTTGGATGGAGGTGTGGACAGTGCACAAAGCAGGGCCTAGTATTTTATTGAATTCCTCTCTCTCTTTTTCCTTTAGTAACGCATGATGTCACGGCAGAGTGTCGACACCGAAAATTACCACCTACATCTAGGTGGGTTGCGGAGTTGACACCCAACTCGCAGCTTTCTCTGTTGTGCACCACAGGCGATAGCGTAAATGCCCCATCATTTTCGTCGCACCGTCATCTGCAGTCGCTTCACTGTGGAGGACCCTTGATACAGGCTGCACTTTTGCTGTCTGTTTTATTTATCCCCATAACCTAGTCCATACGTTTGACCACTTTCTCTGCTGTGTCATTTTCGGAAAACCAGTTCTGCATAGCGGCATCCTGTTTCTTTTTTCTGTCTCGCCGACATTGCATATCCTGCACACACATGCTTCGCGGCCGGAAGTGTACTGGAACGACGGAATATTGTTTTTCATTTTAACCATGAATTCAATTTCCCGACCAACGCCACATATATATACCAAGAGGAGGATACACGAGGCAGTAACTAATGGCAGATTTGCGTGGTCGATTCGGAACAACGATTTTGATCTCGCCTGTAGAACAGGCCGTACACCGCCCACTCTCCTTGCTTCGGCTTCCTCCTCGCAATAGTTTGGGCTTGTTGTGAAAACACCAATAAGACCTCGCACCAGAAAGTCGAAGCAAAAGTCTGCTTACCAGAAACCGTTACAACAGGCAAATCCGCCGTTAAACGCAATGTGTTTTTACGGTGCGTAGCCATACGCCGCCCTATATAAACGCTGTAGGTGGCACTGAGCTGAAGTGGCTTCTGTTCGCAACGACGTTATCGTCTTAATCTGATATTCTTCCATCGCGCCTGCACTGCTCAAAAACCGGGTTTACACACTATTAGATCTTGCACTCTGGCTAGCATTTGACCATACATTACACGCACCCGGTCGCAATTTAAATTCAGATTTTTTTGTACTGCGATATAATAACGAGAAGACTTGTTTTTAGCGTTTGCTGATCGGTACACACATTGCAACACTCTTGATACAGTTCGCTGGCAAGCTTCTGCCGCTTGCGGACCGCGATTCCCTGCCTTGCACGAGAGGCAAAAATCAGAAGTAAATAGCGCCAGTATCCAAGCCTATATGGAATGCACTGCTTCGACGGCTTTCACCAGCAAGTTGATGGCAATAAGCGCACGGCCAGAATTCACCTCGCTCAATTCTTCGGCCATTCCGAATAAGTTACCTTCATGAAGTCGTCGTACCAAGAGTATAGGCCTAAGGACTGTTGTATCACTGCGGCGTCGTAATCGATTTACTGTGACGCAATAGGAAGACAGCTGCGATGACATTCTTGGGCTACGCGCACTCCGAATTTTTCCCACGGTAAGCTTTCACTATTAGGCGATGCATAAATGAACCCAAGTTTAAAGACTGCCTCTGGTGGAGACACGCTTCATTTCTGGGCGTCGTGCACAGAGGTGAGACAGGTCGGACGAGACTACTCAAGTCAGTTGGACCTTGTCAAAGGGAACCAAGAGACCACTGATCTGGAAACGAAACATTTCACAAAGGGGCTAATAAAGCTAGAAACGTGTAACCTTGCTAGATAACCTTGCTCATGCGTACGAAGCTTGTACTCCGAAGGCCCTCAGAAATATCAGTGAACAAATTAAGATAATTACGCCGAGGCGCATCGACATAGAAAACGGGTTTTGGCGGTGTAAATTATTTTTGGCAAGAGAAGGTGACAGAAGTGACAGGTGGGTGCCATTCGGGTAGAAGTATATTAGGTTCAGCTCATAACATCGAATCGCCGCTACAACTGCCACACAATTTGAAAAAGTGCACATGCTTAGGCCGTTTCGCTATTATTCAACGTCAAGCTATAATCGCGATTTTTTTTTTCAAGCACAAGATTTTTAACGCATGGAACACAGCTGAAGAGATCACAATTTCGCTTGCAAGAAGACATCTTGCTGTCAGCGTGGAACGCACGGCAACAATTGATAGATTTCGGATGAACGTGAAATAAGCCCCCAACATTTCAGTTTTCAAACCATCTCATGGATTATACGACTTATATTCATGGTTTTACTGCTAATACGGCATTTTTACTGAATAGAAAGAAGCCTAGCAGCGGCCACACGGACAGGTGTGCGCCGAGGTGATCTAAAAAAAGGTTAGTTATTCACTAACATTTCGAGTTTGGTGCCCGAGACCGAACTAGCTATTTTACTCTTCGTAACAATTGCTCCGATTTTTTCGCGAATGCAGGAAAGTGCCAATAAATTCAAAGATGGTTCTTTGCGTTTCTTCGGAGGGGCACAGGACCTCTCCAAACGTGAATTCGACGGTGTTGAAGGAGCAGACGATGATTGATGCCAGATGATGGAGACAAAGATAAAATATATTTACAGGATGTACATTGGCAAACTGCGTTACAAGTTGAGTCACACAGACAGGCAAACTGTAACTTAAAAGAAAAGATCTCACACAGAGAAACTCGACAAGACCTTACTCATCGACCCGAGGTTAGAGTCTAGATCTGTACAATTGTGTGCCACTGCACGGAGCCTCTAGCTCAACTAGACAAGACTGCCCTCCAATGATTTTACATGCAGTTTTAAAGCTTTTTCAAACAAATAAGTTAGGGCGGGCATATTTCGAGGCCCGCCCTAAGCTTCGATAACCAATGGAGGTAGTAGCCACAGCCCCTGAAGGTTGGACCCAACTTCGAGCCCGGGGCTTGGCTATAAAGAAAAAGAAACATATACAGAAAACATTTTGAAAACCCTCTCCCCAAGGGGAGTTCTCGGCCTTAGAGCTTGATGCTTTCCCTTTCTCTGCCGCACCCGCGCGTCGCCTCTCAAAGGATGAAGCGTTTTTTTAGCTAATTGGCGGGACCAATGACCCACTGGCTCGCCGCAGGAATGTCAGACGCCGGAGACCCGCGACGCTTCGGTGCCATCAAGCATGCCAAAAAAAAGAAAGGGGGAGGCCCATCGCGGAATGCGAGGTGGTTCGCATATTTCTGCAAACGCGCAGTATCGGGGTCTGCCGCCGTGGGAATGCTACCTAAGACCAAGCGTCACCACGTGCTCGTTGTGTGCGCCTCGCATGCTTTCTTGGTGCGCTTAACAAAGCCAGGTGTCTTCGGCCGTCACTGCGGTCAAGCAGCCAGTGCCTCCTGCGCCTTTGCCACTGCTTGCGGGGGTAGGGAAGGGGGGGGGGGGTGAGGCACGCGGGTAGGGGGGGGGGGGGGGGGGAGCGTAGACCGGAGGCCCGCGCTGACCGCAAGCTAATGTTGAATTGCAATGGCAGATCGAGAGCGCTCCGCCGGATCACAAACGGAGCGCGTTGTTCAGACGCAGATCACTCCCTCCCATTTTGCCAATGGAATGCATGCGCTCCCGCGGGGGCACTTCAGCGCAAGAACAGCTCCAAGTTCGGGCAACATGACGGCGCCCTTCGAAGCACGGCCTCTCGCTTCACCAGCGGTTCGTCCTTGCCGCCACACTGTCTCTCACGTTCACGGCAAACAAAAGGTGCACGAAGCTTTCGCTTTGTGTGATGATGCCCGCACCACAAAATTCTAGTGATGAAACGCGCCAAATTTTCAGATTGCTTCCTTATTTACAGACCCGCTAGGCTTAGAGAGTACGCGTCGTCTGACGTCAGAAAGCGCGGGAGGTTCAAACAAGTCAACGATTTTGGTCTAAAACGCGGTCCCAAAGAATTGACTGCGATGGAATTGACATCCCATTAAGAAATTTTTTGTTTGTTTTAACTTGTGCGGACGCGAACAAAACGAAAAATAATTACATTTGGGAGAATTCAATTTAAAAAAGTAAAAAATACTGCTTGTACGTTTCCCGGATCGTCGCGTAGCGACGACAGGAAGTTCGCGTATGCGACAGGACGGATGCAGCCGGTCATGACCGGAAGCAGACGCGGGAAAGTAAAACGTCGCGCGAGGTTCCGGTCAAATCTGCCGATTTCGGCGGAGCAAATATCGCTGCTCCACGGAGCGATCCGGGATCGACGTCTGATCCCGATCTGCCATTGGAACAGACAACTCGCACTCTCATTTTGCCATTGGAATACGATTGCTCCCAACAGAGCAGAAAAACTTGATCCGGATCTGCCATTGGAATTCAACATAAGGGAATAAAAAAAAATGTACGGGTTGAAGAAGCGCGGCCTTACACTGCCTAAGAAGCTATGAATAACAAATGAGATGCCTTCTTGAATTGAACTCTTCTTCCCCTGTTTCTCACTCGGTCTAGTGATAACTGTCTGCTCTTTCAGACTAAGACGTTCGAGATAGTATATTTATACGCCCTTTCATTCACTTTGTCAACCGAATAAGCAATCTGCTGTTTAATGTCTCTTCTCAGATTGCATAACAAAGAGGAGCGCTTGTAAAGGAATGCAGTGCTCGCGTAATTCCATCTACTTGGTATAAGTGCGATATAAGACCACGTAAGCGTACTGCTCAAGCAATATCCTCAAGAAGAAAGATATTCCTCGAAAGGCTTATGTTCTCCTCCTAGAATATGATACAAATAAGCGCTGGAAAGCGCCATCCTCCGATTGAGACGCCAATCACATGATACCAACACCTTTGCAGGTGGCGACTGCTGTCCCGCGCTTAATGCAATATTTTCACTGGTATTCTCTGGGGACAATCGTCCCAACAATCCACCTGCAAACAAACTTCCCTTATTTTGTCGAATCCATTAGTAGCGCTTCAAGCGCTATAGCACGCCCAATTACTATCTTTAACGTATCAACGTCTTGTAGGGATGACCGTTATTCTGACATGCAAAAAAATATAAGCATTCTATTTACATTGAGACTATCTGGCACCTTTTCCAACGACCCCTATCTCCCGGACACGACCACGTTACTAGAAGGTAGTTGCTCCTCTGCATAAAGCCAGGTTTATACACATGCCTAATAATTGCCGTCCCCATATAGTTAACTTTCAGGTGACGTAGCCTGTGAAAACGTATATTTACCTCGAATGCATGGGCTCATGTATATTCTAATAACACCTTTCCTAATTAGCATGGGCTGAGAAAAGTTTTTCGTGTCGCTCGCAGTTACTTGATTTTAGTACTGATCCACATCTTACTGTGACAATAATCTACAAAACCCTACCGTATTTGATTTTCCAAAAGTATTTCATCCTGTAGTTCATCGTCGCCTAATTTTTGAACATCCTGCTCTCTGACAGACTCGCTTGCGTTATCATACCTCCGTACCTTTCATCACCTCCGTATCAGTGTAATGCAGTAAGGTAGGTTTTTTCATCGCTTGATTATGAAACACCTGGCGCACTGTAGGACAGCACCTTCGTCACCTTATTTTTCATGACCTACATCAGTCATTCGTCCAGTACCTTATTACAAATGAGGCTTTTTGGTATTACAGCATAGTCTACCACTCCATCATCACTTGCAATAAATACCTGATTCTAAAAACTGATCTTAACCTCATTAACTATTGATGTATTGCTTAGAAAATAAGTTTAAATGTGATCGCTATATAATTTTACTCATCAGTAAGCGCGCTAACCCTTCATTACTGGGTCACCGCGGTGTCTCTTACAGTTATGGCGCAAGGCTTCTGACCCGAAAGACGCGGGTTCGATCCCGGCCGCCGCGGTCGCATTTCGATGGAGGAGAATTCTAGAGGCCCGTGTACTGCGCGATGTCAGTGCACGCTAAAAACCCCAGGTGGTCGAAATTTCTGGAGCCCTTCGCTACGGCGACCCTCATAGCATGGGTCGCTTTGGGACGTTAGCTTCGAGGGAGTCTCATTGCTGACGGGAGAGGCGAGGAAATTGGGGCTGGTACACCATCCGCGGCTGGAGGATGGAGCGCAAAAGCTGACAAAGACCCATAAACCATCTTCATTGCTTTAGAAACTAAAAAAGCACTTTCCCGCTAAACCTCTCCTGCTCTTGTCCCATAATAGCTATCTGCAGGAAGGCATTTGGAACACCAGGGTAGCTGCGTGAAAATAAAACCCATTCACCCAACTTCTGTCCGCCATCAAATCTAAAGTTTTCTACTTCCATCTAAGCCTCTCACCACCCACGCCCCACACCATTCGAAGCTCCCCAGGTGCATTACAACTTTTACATATTAAACTTGGTTAAAGTGATCGGCACTTCCTAGGCCACATCCCTTTGCTATGGTCTTCGCGATACCATCGCCGCCATAGATAACCGCAACACGTATCAGGAAGATAGTATTCGAAACAGCACAAGGACGAAACACAATAAGTAGACACCGCGAGCTCTCGTGGTGTCACCTTACTGTGTCCCGTCCTTGCGCTGTTTGAAATATGAGGGGTAACCAACAAGCCAATTCACAACGCTTGTGCAGTTTCGGGAAGAGTAGCTGAGGAGCATCGACAAACAACGTTTCATGTTCGTTTCTTGTCTCGTAAACATTGCCTTTTCTATTCGTAATCGTAACTGCGATTTTATGCCTTATTGCTTCTCTTTACTGTTCCCTTCGGTAGCTACTGGCGGGTATCTTACTCTGATTAGTTTTCGACGATGTTTTAGCCACTTCGCTTTCGGTGAACATTCCTGTACAGTTAATCTGTGGCGTTTGAAATTTTGTAGCCCCCTTGCTTAGTAACCCACACAGGGGTCTGTAATATGAGCAAATGAAGTCTCGATAGGAACCGAGCTGATCAACTTGGCTGACAGTACATGAAAAAAATACACACAAAGCAGGACTACGCACCGCGAAAGACTCGGCATCGCCGCGAACAATCGCCAAGCGGGTAGAGCAGCAGGTGGCAGTGTGCATAAAGCACTGGCTGCCCCAATAACTGCCGCTCGTTCGCAGCCGAGGAGAAAGCGATGCATTCCGAGATCGGGACTGAGTCGGAGAAAACTGCGAGCCCACTCTCCGAGCTGCGCATTTCCTCCTGGGCCCTGCTTTCGCCTCGGCGGCAATTGTTCCTTAGTTTTTTTTTTTTCCTTCCCTGCCTCACATATTCCAGTGTGCCCCAGCAGCGACTTCCGTCACTTCGTTTATCTGGCAGTCAGCGTGGAACGCATTTATCTGGCAGCCGGTCCAAAACAAAACGCGAAGGCCGAAATTCTGACACGCGTTGTGTGCCCATTCCAGCGTCGACACGTTCCACACGCGCGTATACTTTTCAACCCGCTGCAGTAGCGCCTATCTGCTCCCCCTCTCTCTCTCTTTTTCTGAGGACGCGGCTCGATAGAGATATTTCTTCCCCCCTAAACGAATGACCGCGCTGTCGCTTCGGGCGCCGGGGCCCTGGGCGGCACTTGTGGCCTTCTCGAATTTCGCTGCGCGCGCGCATATATATATATATATATATATATATATATATATATATATATATATATATATATATATATATATATATATATATATATATATATATATATATATATATACAGATGCACGCGTGGTTTTTCTTTTCCCCCTGCTGCCCCCTTCGTCCATCGGCTCATTATCTGCCGAGCTGTGTAATGGATACCTCGAAGGTGTGCCAAAGCATTCGTTCGCAAAGAGCCGTTTTCTGCTGAACTTCCTTTTTTCTTTCCTTCCTTCATTCGCCTTCCCCACTGCAGCCCTTCGCATTGCCACGTTGCCTCGGGTGGTGCCCGCCAGCTCTGGCGGCAGTGTCCATGCACGCCACACGTAAATGCCCTGCAGACAAGCACCGCCAATCGTTTATAGGCCCATGCGCACACAGACCACCTCCTCCATCCCCACCACGCAGTTATCTTTTTTTTTTTCGTCTCTCTCTCCCTTTTCCCGATCACTGTCTCTCAATGTCCGGCCCTTCCAATATAAGAGCTCGCCGCCCCGTCCAGCAGGCTGTCGGTCAGTGCGCACTATGCCCACGAAGGCCGGAGCCGCGTGCTTCGTGGAGCCCAGGTCAAGCCAAGGCGAGCGCCCGCCTGCGGACAGCGAGGTCCCATTGATTGTGCGAAGGCGGCGGACTGCCAGCGCTGCTCGAGCGCCAGGGGCAAATGGGACAAGAACGCGAATCCGATTACAATCTCTGTCGCTACCCTCGTTACGAGTGAGCGAGCGGAGGGTCCCGCTAATAGGAAAACGTGTTTAGCGCAATGAACGCCGTTGTCGCGAAAAAGCGCTGACGGCCTTAACGTCTACCACTGCAGTGCTAGTGCGCGCCTTTGACCGTACTGAAAGGGCGGCAGCTGGATGAAAGAAGGTTAGAATAATCAGGCTCACAGACGCGAGGCAGCTATCAGAAAGCGTGCGTAATAAGATAGTACTCAAACGGTAAACGTTGACAGATTCGGACATTACACCATATGGAGGAATGCGCTGGTAGAACTAAGCGATGGCGAAATCACATACCAGCGTACTGACCTATATATATTCCAGGAACCAGTCGAACAAGCCCTTTGACCGCATTCTTTTTGTCAAATACAAGGTTACAAAACTCCTGCGAAACTAGTCTAGCTGAACCTTGTCACATATTGTAGTAACCTGGAATAAATTCGAGACTAATTGCCACGACCTTATATCGTTGCCCCTTATATCGTACGAGAGTAAATAGAAAAAATTCAGGGGGGCACTTTGTTAACCTAAAATGCGGTGAGGCAAAAGCCTTTAGCGCGGTGTTGCTGCTTTGTCACTGATGTGTGGTTAAGATGTTGATTAAGTACACAATTGTTTGTGGATCTTAAATGCTGGAGACACTGGAGGGCGTTTGGCAAGCATCCGTCTGTTTCGACGCCTTTCCGCAAACACTCTCCAGCGTCCTAGACAAGGGGAACTACATACGAGTTGCAGGAAGTTGGGTAGTCGTTAGCGCGCTCGGCTGCGGAACGGAAGGATGGTGGTTCGAATCCCATCGTGCGCATAGACTTTTTTTCTGACGAAGTTGCTGAAGAGCGTAACGGACGGACAGGGCCACGAACATGAGCGGAGGCCTTAAAACTCGCGCCCGTCTCAGGGTCCGGCTGGCGCGTAAACGTGGCCGTTGCAAACTCCCCTGATCACTTCGGGCTCCGGCGGAGCAACGTGCACGTGGAAGACTGCGAAACTCGTGGACGCACTAGAGAGGCCGGATCGATCAACCGCACCGGTGCTTACAGCCCCCTGACGCAAGCAGCAGCGCGTGGCTCGCTTCGGCCCAACGCTCCGGCATAGTCGTTGGTCCGTCGAGCCACACGTTCTCAGCAAACACGGATGGTAAGCGGGCAGCCACGACGCCTGCATTCTGTTCAGTGGCTCTCTCCGGCGAGTCCATCTTCCTTCCATCGAGAGAGACATAAGCGTTGCATTTTGACGCTTCCCTCCGCCACCCTCGGCGTCGCCGCTGCTCGAAGGCGCGCGCAAATGAGAGGCGCTGCGCGCGGCTGAGAGCATCACGGGCGGAACGACGACGGCGTCAGAGCTGCACGGAATGGGAGCAGCCGCTGGCACGCGCAGTGCGCAGGGATCGCTTCGTTCCCGACACTGCAGAGCGACTGCGTGCGGCTGCAACGCGCAGGCAGGCACGAGGAACCCGGGGCGATATGCCGCGTCGTGCTCTGGACGAAGGAAAAGTGCAGAACGGTGTCGCGAGCGCGGAGAGACGGCGACCCCGCGAGAAAAGACGACGCTCCAGACGGCGTCGTGCGGTCCTCGGGGGCCGGTTGATGCCCGGCGCACGAACGTGCGTGTGTGCGATGCGAGACGCGTTCCCTCCGCCTATTTGTTTGTGCGCCCGCCTGTTTACCCGCTCGGGGAGGACGCCGTTCGCATAAAGCCACGCGGCGGCGGAGCTGTTCCTGGTGAGCGAGAGGCGTGATCGCGCTTTCTTCAAAGGGGCCGTTGCAGATCTGGCCTGGCTATCACCTCCGCGTTTCTAGGCAGGGAAAAGACAAAAACGGACCAGGCTGCTGCTCGCCGTTTGGGTGCCTTCTCTCTCTCTGCGGCTATGGGCGCCATCGACCGGCCCCGTGCACCCACAACGACGCGCGCATCGGCGTGTATCTCTTCTCCAGCCGTTCTTTGCTCCCTCGTAAGCAGCCACGAGGAGAGCGTCCAAAGCGGCGGCCGAGAGCCCCCTCCGCCTTGTCCCGAAACAAACGACGCGATGCTGCAGACAAATCCGGGTTTCGGACTCCGCCATTGGACGGAGCTGCCGCACGCAATTCGCGCGACGCTTTGGTCTGGGCACTTTCGCGCGGTCCGAGATGCATGGCCCGTCGCCGCGAACGGCAAATTGTATGCGGCGGCTTATCGTTGCCGCGAGCGGGGGATGCACGCAGCGATATCAAACGGAGGCGATATCGCCGCGAACAGCTCCCGATAATGACGTACGCCTGGTTGCGAGCCAAGAAATCGCGTTAGCCTACATAGTCTCCGATGGCCGCATAGCATGCCCCGTGGCATGCACGGCAGCTAAGGCGATGATATGCTGTCCGCTACAGTTGCGTATGCTTCGCGAATGCGCTCGGAAGCGAACGCCGGCGGCAGAGTTGCTCCAATTCACGCCTCTTCGCGGATTTTCATTGAGCATGCCGCACCCCCGGTTTAAGGAGCATTATGGGAGGATTTTCCACGAGAGTTCGGTATCCGAGGTATTCAGGTGACGTTATGGACGCCATTTTGTGCTTCAGCAGTGAAAACCTGAGCATGTGGCGATCAGCCGATTAGATATGATTGCAGCTTTTCGCCGTGCTTCATGCACCGCAAGAAGGCCACCACTGTGACGTCGGTGCACACTCAATTCAGGGGAGGCGCCAGAAAAGACCGTGAGGCATCAATCACCAGGAAGAGTCAAGAAAGGTGTGAAGCCTGTGCGAAAAACTACTATGCGGGACCCTTCAGTACGCTGCCGTTGAAGTTGCGGGCCTAAGACAAAATTCGGTGACCGGCTGGCTTCCTCCTTTTCTGAACATAAGTAATTTGTTAACAGCCACTCCTCACCGTGAGTTGCAGCAAGGCGTGTCGCGTCTCCAAACTGCCTTTTGCCTCTCATCTTGATATTTTCCTTCTCTGAAAACTTTATGCTCTAACCGGCCATAGACTGCCGTTGAACAGGCTCCATGCATTACAAAAGAAAGGAATAAGCAACAAACACTGTATTAAGTTTAAGTGTAGAAATGCCTTCAACGAAGACTTGAGAGCACAAGGCAAGCGATGAAACGCAAGGAGGCAAGTGTGCATTCCTAAACCTTTTCAACCTAACACTTCACCACGGAGGCAAAACGTTTCTCACCGGCTGCCTGGCTATGCAGTTAGAAGAACGGTAAACAATGACACCGTCAGCCCCACGGTAGAGGCAGTGAACGCACTGTGCACACCGCGACTAGGCGGTTTCCCGCCATGTTGAGCAGATGAGGCACCTCTGATTCGGTCAGCTGTGCCATCGAGCTTGATTGCAGTAGAAGTGAAATAATCAAAATGCTCTGCTGCAAACGTCAGCACTGTGCAAATTCACGCCACGGTGCTATGAGCGTCCTTCATAGTGCCTGCACATGATGCAACGAGCACTCGCGTGGGACGTAAACACGCACATGCTGCGCGCACCATCGGAACACGGTCGCCAGGTGTTGAAATAAATCCTAAGCCGCCCGTATTTTAGCTACGCTGGAGAATCGTACAGTACTTTCCGTCTGGCCACATACTCGAGCAACGGAAGCGCGTTCCTTTTGAATGTGTAATTATGGAGGGCTTATTCATACGGCCATGCTTCGCATCAAGTGACGGCAATGTGGTCCTGAAGAAAAGACAAGCCAGCTGTGGAGCGAAAAACAAAGGCAAAGAAGTCTACATTTATTATGTCGCGAGCCGTTATTTAAGGATGGCGACATTGAACAGCTTGGAGAAAAAAAGAACGAAATAAGAACTCGTGCGCAAGGAAGGCAGAGGCGGCACTGAGTTTTCGCCCTCTGTTCTGCTCCTACGCCCGTGTTCCTTACGTACTTTTCCCGCCATGTCGCCGTGCGAACTCCGCCCCGCTAGCCACCGTACACTGCGATGTTTAACGCGTTCTGTGTGCTGCTCTCTTGCCTCCTACTCTTCAAGTGTTCAGAATATCGTGCACTGTACTCCCTGCCGTTGAGTTGCTCCTACCATAAGTTTGTATCGCGACTCCGCACCACAAACGGCGGCAGTTTGAAATGTGGCTGCTACTTACTAGCTGCGCGCACTGAGTAGCGGCGCGAAAGTGGAAACGCCAGACGTCGTTCCCGATTCGCGTCATGTTCTCATGACACTGCGCCAAAAACTCCGACTTTCAGAGATTTTCACGCCGAAAGACAGAAAGCAAGAAACTGGAACCGTGAAACCCTGTTTTTAATTTGGATTGTTCATGTTTAATTTTCCCCTTGCCGGAGAAATCACTATTTTGTAGGTGGTAGAAAAGCTTTTAGTGCTGCAAAACATATAAACTTGACGAACATGGCATTCCTCTTTTTCGCGTTTGGTTCTTATTTTACTTTAGCACGCTTCACTGGTACTGCTCGAGCGGTGACCGTGGCGAACCATGAGCACGGGGTCAATCAACCGTGTAGCTTCCAACGAATAATGAACAGTCCACGTTGTAAAGAGCATGGGGGCGGCTTTTGTGGAGTGCTACGTCAGCCTGTTCGGCGGCTGCACCACCGCTCTGGGGATTCCCGAAATGTATGTCGACCTTCGCAGAAAACACGCACGTTGTTAGTTATATTCACGCTTTTACACCGAAAAGGAAGACTACATTAGGACGAAGAAGCCAGGTAGCTAATACAGCGTCCGTGGTCGTCCTTTTACTATCGTTGGAGTCTTCCCGGCGCTATAAACATAATTGCACGAAACCAGCCAGCCTATGAGTCAACTCTTTGCAATCGTTAAGCACATCCATAGCGGGGAATCCCCAGAAGTGCACGGAAGTCAGTCGCCTGCGAGAAATACGCAGCGAAGTGCCACGAGCATCGCCGCGACCTTCCCGCCCTTACACGGCAGTGCGGAGGGGACTTTCCAACGTGGGAAGGCACTGTGGGCGCGTTCAAGAGGACAACCTACGCAAACTACCGACGGCGTGGCAGGCATTTGCGAAGAAGAAACAAACAGAAAGGTGCCATTGGAGCGAGCTCTGTTTATCAGATAAGCCCCTGAGCGACCGGCCCACAGCACGCCTGTTTGGTGGGCAACAACTGATCTTGAAGCGAAAGCAAAATGCGCGTAGTCGTCGAAGCTAAATGGTTGGACAAGACAAAATATTATTGTAAACAACGCGGTACAAACCTGCTTTGTTCGAAGAACTGCGTGTCAGTACGCACTACTTGACTGTTTCTAATTTGCTGAAATTGCGGCCACGGAGAATGAGGTGAAGCCTTAAAGCATATGTAGAGGAACTAGCTCTAAGTCAAGCTTCGGTCGCGGTAGTGTTCCCCCCTCCCCCAAGAGGGGCTTGCTCGCAAGTGGTGGCGTGACGCTGGCAGCGTATACGGACACAGTGACGAAAGAGACGGAGCGAAGACGAAGCGGACGCTGCTGTTCCCTGCTGCCCACCATGCAACTGTACCCCACGACCATTCTCTGGCATCCGAGTTGGCGAGAAACCTTCCGCAGATGAAAGCAAATAGTCCAGTCACGAATCGCGTCGTCCTGCGCGAATTGAGCGCTTAAGTGAATCGCATTTGGTGACGCGATGCTGCGCTCTTGCAAAATAATAGTCGTCTCCGGATGCGCGGCAAGGCTCCGAGAAGGAAAACTTTTTCCCGCCTTTCTAATGCCTCTAACCTGGCTCGGAAGTTTAATACTCCGGGCGTCAAACTCGGCGCATTGTCCAGAGTAAGAAAACAAAACAGGCAGACCTGCTACCCCACATGTCCAACGCTCTTGGACAAAGGTTTTGAATATTGCAAAACTGTAGGCTAATTGCGTATTGAAGATAATGGCTCATTCTTCCGATATGAAGCGCACTCTTTCTTTTACAGTGCTTCCATCGCTCGCATCGAGCAGTTAAGACTGCCATAGAAAACCAATGGAAACCATAGCAGAAACGTTAATGCAAGAAAAAAATGCAAGTCTGCCGACGGGATGTCGGCTGATATATTGATCGTTATAGTGAAATCTTACAATATATGAAAAATTGCGCTCATAAGCTCTTTCCCATTCAAAACTGCTTTTGTCCAGAATTGTTGGGTAAGTTAAGCACTGTAAGGCCACCGCAGGAGTGCTGCTACAATTGCACGTAGCAGCAGAAAGCACGACAAAGGCGCTCACGCTTGTGCGTTAAACAGGGCGTATCTTGTGATTCCAGCACGCACACAGCGCTAATGGAGCGCAGGGAGGCAGCAATAATTCATAAGTTATAAGCGACGACGAGTGTGCTGACTGGGACGCAGCTGCCGTAATAGGCTTTTTGTTGAGTCAGTACCTGCCACACGAAGCCTGCACCCGTCGTAGTCGTGGTACTACCTATAAACAACTTAATTTCTCGTACGGCATGAATCCCTACTACTATTGTAAGGGTGGCGATTTCAAAAACAGATCGGAAAAAAGAGTGACCGATCGAGTTAAACGACGCAGAAGGCTAAGGTGGAAAGTTTTAATGCAGGCTCTCGGCCCAAGGACAGGTTACTTCACGAAATATGCTCTATCTGGCCGCATCACTGGGTTTGAAAGAAAGTCTGCTGATAAAAATACTGCCTCCTGAGGAGTTAATGCGTAATGTGTGCACAAAACTCCGTTGAACCGCAACTATGCGCTCCGTGATGCGTTGTACATCCCATTTAACAGTGCATTTTATACATTTTTAATCTTGGTTTTGTTTTGGGTGCAAATCACAGTCATTCATGTGGCTGCTGATTTCCTTAACAAGGGCGCTGTCCAGCGGATAAGCGCGGCTCATCGTTGTCATAATCTCCCCGTTTCAAATATGGGCTTACAAGACGACGCACTACTTCTGTGCACCGAGTCGTGTATCTTGCGGCGTAGAAAGCAAACATAGGTGCAGAGAAGTAACCACACTGGAGGGCATAAATAATATGGAGCACTTTACGCAACGTCGCACTAAAGCACAGCTATTCAAGGGAGCATTCAGACGAATGATACAAAAGCCGCGACTCGCTAACACATGCAAACTGTACTGAACTGAACAAGACGGAATTTTCGTGCTGACATTATTCATAATCCACAATACAATTTAAAACAAAAGAAACCGCGCATACGGAAAATAGATATGCTCAGGCCTAAGGCGGACAACTCGAGAAGCTGCATGAAAGTAGAGGAAATTTTTCATACATTTCGATAGCAGAACGCAAACGCCTTGCTTCCATAAACTGCAAGGACGTAATTGGTCCGATATTGGCCAGTTTCACTGCCAATATTGGTCCAATATTGGTCCTGATACGGTGTTACAGAAAGGCAGATTAACCGGCGACTATGCACTCTCCCAGCTTCGTTATGCCGTGTTCTCAGTCGGAGCTCGACGGAGCGGGTGCACTAACACCTGCAACCTGACAACGCAAGAACAGTTAATATTAACTCAGATCAGATCACAAACTGTGAAGGAGATCATTATTGTTAGTCAAGTTGCTTTGCTATGAAAAATTCTCATTTACAGCTAAAACGGAAGCCTAAAATACCGGAAGAGTAGCTTACCAGAATAAAACGAAACTATGAGACGAACGCGAGGCACCGCATTCGTGCAACGTGCTATCAAAGAAAACACACCGTGCCGTCGAGTGTGATAACAAACACAGCTTTCAATGTCAAAGCTCCACTTGGCGCACTCTTGGGTCGCGATAGTGCAGTCACTCACCCTGGATGCCGTCGACGTTCTGGAAGGAGTAACGGTTGGCGGACGCCACGAACGTGTAGGGCGACTCGTGCGCGGGCTTGGGCGCCGTGTAGACGTGCCTGGGCAGCAATGAGTCGCAAGACTCGGCCGGGCCCCCTTGCGGGAAGGCCTCTACGCTCCAGTGCGATAGCACTGCGGCCAGCAGCAGGGCCACTGGCGCACAGGCTAGCGCCGAGCAGACTCCAGCGCTATACTTCATTCCTGACTCGATGCACCGGCGCGACGGACAAGACGAGCACGCTGGAGAAGACCAAAACAGAAAATCCGAGAGTTTTCTGTCCTCTGCGTCTTTGGTACGCCGCAGTAGCTCGCTGGCCTGCTGGAAGGCGCGCCAAATCCTGCTTCTGCTCGCGGGGATGGTTCGTTCCTGGACTGCTGGGATGCTGGCTGTCCCTCTGGCCGCTGACGGAAGAGAGGAGAGCGAATCCACTCTCTCTGTCACTCTCTCTCGCTCCGAAAGTGACGCTCCCGTTGGCGTCTAGCGGCTCCCCTCGCCGCTCCACCTTCTTCCGTCACTTCTGGAGCAACGGTTTCCCTTTTCAACCGCGGGGAAGGCACCGCGCACTGCCTCCGTTCCCTCTCCGCGGGTCTCCTCTCTCAGCCTCTCGCAGGACCCGCTCTCCTCGGGAAGCGGTGGTCAGTCGCTGTTGGCGCCAGAGGCCCCCGCCCTTGCGAAGTGGTCGCCTGTCGACGCTGCCCTCCCGCCTTCAAAGAGCCGGTCCCGTTCCTTTTTGTTGTTCGCTTGTCGCCAGCCTTGCATCTCCGCTGTACGGGCGCGGCGTCGCGCGGGGAAAATTGTACCGCCGGTCGAACGTGCAGGCTTGCTTTTCTCAGTGCAGGGACCTGTAACGTAGAGGAGAAAAGAAGGCCGTGGAAAGAAAAAGGCAGCTCTTCAAACTACAGACTGGGCCCGCACGACGGGCAGTGAAGCTCGGTGACCGAACGCCGTCGTGACTCGCTGTTAGACAGTGCATGTCAGTGAGCGGTCAGTTTGCTTTTCAGCGGCACCTTCTACGCTCACAGGATTTGGCGAGGCCAGCTCTGGCCTTTTGAAATGCGCAGCTTGGTGGCAGAAAAACTAAAACAAAGCACGGCCATAAATGCGACTGACGAGGGAGCAACGTCAGATCAGTAAACTCCCTTCATTGTCATTCTTTACTTCTCAGGCTGGTCTCTGTTACGCACACCTTCAGACCTTCATAAATGTTCACGTTACACTCTACGGAACACAGTAATTATGCTCTTATTTCATTTACTCGCTTAGGTAAACCACAACAAATCTGTCGTGAACCTGGACCTTTCCTGCATTACGGTATGATGAAGGTTGCAGTTGTCGCACTGTCGTCGCTGTTTTTAACCTACGGCACGGACTCCGAGAACATGCGTTTCATGTTATGCAAAGTGCATGTGCAGCTGGCACCTAGGGATCATTATGCTAGCGCGCTGAATCTCTATTACATGTGCTGTACGTAGCATGTGCCATACGTAGTGCACTAATGAACTTTATTACTCTCTGTCAAATATTTTCATAAGTGTAAAAGATAATTTAAAATATATGTCTGGAGAAGAAGAGAACGTTCAGTTGTCCAGCCAAAATTGGCAAATATTTCTGTTGTTTTTGTGGTGAATGAAAGCAGGCAATTATTTGCCTCAGTTTTCGCGATTTCTAGACCTAAGAATGTTTTTAGTACCATCGCAATATTGAAGAGGCGATTATTAAAATTCCCCGGCCTATGTGTCTACCGCAAAAGGTAGGGCGAGAGGGTAGTTATAACGGTGCGCGTGGAGACAACCGTGCTCGATTACAAAGGCTCGCATTTCGCGCAGCTGTACTCCTTACTCGCGGCAACTAAATATTCATTGTTTGTGTCTGTAAGAAGACTGTCTTAGCATATTTTCCGACGCACAGAGCACATGCAACATGGAGGGCGTCACCGCGGCAGGTACTATCGGCGTGAAAAGTAACTGACACCCCCTCCCTTTTATAACCGCGCTTCACTAGAGTCCCTGCAATGCCTGCGTTGCCCAAACACCAGAGCGGAACACCCGCTGGAAGGTGGCTGCCTTGTGAAGATGCCGAAGGGTTGCTAGAAACCAGGTGGCGTGTTAAGAGCTGCACTCAAGTTTTGCATCACCGACTATCGTAATCATCTGTCAATTTTTCTCCGTAAGAAGAGCACTTCTTTCTGCATAGCACTGTCCGCGGTGGTGTGCATGAGAATACAACCAAATCGTTTAAATAGCAGGCTGGCTAACTAATATCAAACAGTTAACTTTTTACCTATTAGGTTAGGCTCGTAATTTACTGAGAGGTTGATAGCACACCGTCAGTAATACCTGCATCAGTTTTTAGGTTTTTCAAAAATGCCGTTCTCGTCACCGCTGCAAGGAAAAGATAACACTTACGGTGCGCTACTAACGTCTGAGTTAACGAGGAGCCTAACTGTAATAGTTAAAAATTGTACAATTGAATATTAGATAACCAGCCCGCTAGTTAACATGTCTCAGCCGTGTTCTGATGCACACCACTGCAGACAATTTTATGCCGAAGAAAGCGTTCTTATAAATCAAAAAGCCCATTTTTAAAAGCTAAAAGGTGAAACCCGCTGTATATTTCTTCCATTAATAGAAAGAATTTCACCACTTATGTGAACAGATGTCAACATAATTTCATCCATTGTCTTCCTGTTAGTCAAGCGATGTGTAATGCAATACAGCGGTAAATGAGCATTGCTATCACAAGTGATTACAATAGCTCTCAGGGGCTTGCAGTCAATAATTGTGGCACAAACATTAATTGAAGGTGCACAGGTCTCACAACTCTCGTGTCATCGCAATTGCATTCTTGGATCAATAATCATTATTTAGGTGCACTAAATTCAATGGAATAGGGGTCATCAGTACTTGTAATGATCTCAATAGCACCTGCTATGAAGTTAGAACGGCCATTTTAAGGAAAATAGTTGCAGTAGCCATCAAAGGAAACCTACAAAGCGGCGCTTATACTATATACTTCAGGTTGCCGATCAATAACTGCAAGCTGAAAGCATGATATATTAATGACTAGGCACTCAGCGTTTGCATCCGAGATTGTAAACAAATCATGAACTGTGAACTTGTGAACTAATCAAAGATATGCAGAGTGTTTCACCTAGACTGTTAGTAATTTTGATTATTGTGATTTTATATAGCGCAAGGGCTTCTGGGGCCAAAGAGCACCATGGCAGAAGTATTTTCTTCTCAATGCTAGAGGCCCGAGTATTGTACGATGTCAGTGTATGTTAAAGGACAACACCAGGTGGTCGGATTTATCCGCAGCCCTTCACTACGGCGTCCCTCATAGCCTGAGACGCTTTGGGACGCTAAAACCACATAAACGGAACGAAGCCTTTCTCGAACGCCTCACGAAGCAAACAAAAATACTTCTTTTTTGTTTCATCTTGAGTTGCAACTCTGCGATATATACTTAAATTTGTTCTGCACTGATTTTTTTAGCAACCATACTAGAAATTTTTTGAATGCAAGTGAGGTATTGAATTCACTCGGACTTTCTTAATGTCTAGGCTGTTGCTTTGCTGGTACTGTTCCATTTTCATCTTTCTAACCAGTAACTTGTTCACCGATTGCAGCATACGGTTTCCATTCAAAGCACTTTGCAGATCACCTCTGAAGCCTTTAATTTCCTGTCGAGCCCTTCCTTCACATCTTAATATGTGATGTTGCAGTAGTTAATGGGCTCTTTCAGAAATCTCAGCTCAGCCTAGGGGTAGACTAAAGAGGTGATTCAAAGCAGGAAGGACACCGGCTTCCCCACCTCGGACGGAAAAGAGTGTGCGGAAAAACCGCACTGGCCTCATTTTTGTGGCGATGAACGCTTAAGAAATGCAACGCGAAAATTACCCCCCCCCCCCCCAAATTTACCCCTCAGCCCGTATTTCTCGTTTGAAATGAGGCAGCATAGCAAGCATATCATTCTCTGTTTTCATTTCTTTCTTTGTTCACCTCAGCACTTTCACAATACAACACAAAGCAACGAAAATTGTACAAAAATAAAAATATCGATGTTCGGCAGCAGTTGTCGAAGCCAACCAAAGCGCAATCAGAGTGTATGATCATCGACTCTCACCTGCGAAAAATGCAGCCGGCATGGGCAATTACGTTCTAAAGCACTGCTACCAAACTAGCCAGGCAAACTCCACGGTCCAGGCAAACTACACGATGGCCCATGCCCTCAGCTTTGCACTGTCGCAGGTTCCACGTGTTACAGCAGCTCCGGTTGACTCATCACTGTGTTGGCTAACCACTCTCTGCAAAAAAAAACAAACAAAAAAACAAGCATATCCAATGGGAAGCACAACGCCCCTGATGCATCAGACAGGCTCCGCCAGTATCGGCATGTATAGGCATTCTCGCTGTATACCCAGAAGAGTCAAAGCACGTGCTCTCGGTACTGCTGAGAACATGCCTACCGTATATGGAAAGAACGCTCCAGCGAAGAATATAAAGACAAGCAGGGAGGCGCTCCCGTGTGCCTTGGGTGGCTGCTAATGCGTAATTTCTTATTAGAATTCTCTTCCAATTTGGGGGCTCCCCTGAGCACACTGGACTCACCTTGTTCCCACTTAGAATTGTTGATTAGTTCGCCCTCGTCCTGCAATCCGGTAGCCGTCCTGGTTAGCCTGATTGGTAGAGCAACTGCTTAGACAGGCGGTGGTCCCAGGTTCCATCCGCTGAACAGGCCGACATTTTCAACTACGAAGTTTCTGCGAAAACTGTACAGCTTCCATTTGGAGCGATATGGCCGTATTGGGGGTGTATTCTAATGTATAATTACTCCCTTATTCCAAAGGCTTATGAAGCATGCCACTATCCTTGACTGATGTCTGCATTTTAGCCGTCGAAATATAACACATTTTTAAAGAAATTGCAGCGTTATGATAAAGAGAATGCGTAATGCCGCAATTTTCTGTTGAACTTTCGAATTTAGTATTGGCATTCAACAATAAAACATTCTGCCACTCAAAAAAAAACAGAGGTCATTGCGCTCCTCCACGAAACGCGATTGTTGTTTGGCTGCTGCTATATATACATATATACTATATAGGACTGCCCCCAAGGGAATAGCGCTAGAGAGTGAGTGTTGTTGCTGCTCAGGCTACCAGGTGGGTGCTAGCTATACCAACCTTAAGAAGATATGGCATCCCGTAGTTTCAGAACCGAAGTTTCAACATTTTCGCAAGCGACGATTCCCGCATCTTTGCCAAAATAATGCGCTGTGACCCAGAAGCAGTACTTCACTGCATTTCAGACTGTTCGTCGATCTGAAAGCTGCAGTTTTCTGAGATTCACTCACAAAAGTTTGTCTGCCTGAGAAGTTCGTTCAAGTGGTATTTCAATGCACTCGTCTGTGGAAAAGAAATAATTGTCATAAATTCCGCAAGCCAAAGGCGCTGCAAGCAAGACTCAGTGGAAGAACCGAAACCGTAGTGCTGTCGGAGTAAAGTCAGTATAGCACCTCCAACGCAAAAACGAATAGGAAACAAGGTCGCGACTTATCATCAGAAATTTTTAAATTATCGATACGCTTCAGCAAAATGCTGCCGAAAGAGCTTTTTGGGGAGTTCAGCAACTGGAGATG
Organism: Amblyomma americanum; assembly: GCF_052857255.1. Taxonomy (NCBI): domain Eukaryota; kingdom Metazoa; phylum Arthropoda; class Arachnida; order Ixodida; family Ixodidae; genus Amblyomma; species Amblyomma americanum. Next base: position 424,017,658 of record NC_135497.1, on the reverse strand, counting down.
TAGGCCTTTGTAGGCAGTTAAAACCACCTTCGTAGTCTTGAAATCTTTGCGTGAGCCCCATTCCGGACTATACCCTACCTCAGATGTCATGACTTGCGGATGCATATTTTCTGTAATATCATCGCCTTAAAGGCAATTTTTGTTCCTTTGCAAAACGCTAATAGCACCAATTCGCAAATGAAATTAAATGCTAAGCAACCAGTCTTGTGTTTCATTCCAGGGCCGCCGCATAAACACTCCTTAAACCTTTGTGACAGAGTGAACGCCTTCGATATTAAGCGGAGACAAAGTATGGACAGCGGGATAAGCCACTTATTTCCAAGAAAAAAAGTCATTCGTCACCAATTACGGGCTTCCATATAGACCAGGGAGGGCACCCCTGAACTACATCAGAAGCACGTAGTGGGCAGATTTCCTGAACAGCGGGTGAGTTTGCGTGTTCATTCTCTGAGAAAAGAACAACACTAGATGCATTCAATAACTGCAGCAACGCATTTTTAGCCCCAAGCAGCGCACTGGGGCCTCCTGTATGTAGCTTGCTTCAATTGCATGATGACTACCACTACACTTGTCCCCTCTAGCTAGATCGCTGCTTCATCGCTTGATGCATGCTATATCCTCGTTGGGGCAAATATAGTATTCGCACGCAGATAGAACTGACGGGCAGCCGGCGCCTCGTGGTGTAGCCGATATTATCCTGGTACGCATTAAAAAGAATAATTAATTGGAGAGGACACTTAAGTTCTGCCTTAAAGGTACGACGTGATAGCGTAATGGGTTAATCCCCATTTATGCAGAAGGTTATTCTCTAATCGCCGCGCCGTGGTGTATAGCGGTTAAGCGACGCGCCACTGCCCTGCGATGGCAGGTGCCCCCAGCGGTGGGCCATGTGCGACCCAGGTTGCTCTTGCCGAGCGACCAATCATTGATTTAACTGCCACCTGCCACTGTGGGCAGTTTGCTGGCTCTCCGGTGGGCAGGTTGTGGTGACGGAGCGAGGCCACGTGACCTGGGTGGCCTCTCCCAGGTTGCTCTCCAGAGAGCACCTGCAAGTGCCATGCTCGCGATTTTTCGCTCACAACGCCGACGCCCGATTTTCTGCGCAGCCGGACCTTTAACGCTACCATGTTAATAAACAAATTATCCGTGCATATATGAGGCTAACGACGTTTCACCGACGCCTTCCATCAGGCCTCAGCATTCCACTTAATAAAGCCCATTCAGTTGTTTTAGGCAGATGAAAGACTATACTTTCAGGCTACATTGGCATATGGTTGCAAAGGGTAGAGTTGGTAACGTCCAAAATACAGTTCAGTAAATCACGGTTCATTGACGCAGCGCAAGAACGTCCCAGGTGTTATTTTTTCAGACATACGGTGCTAATGCGGTTGTATACGCGACCAAATACTGTTCTCGGGAGCCTCTTTGTTCATCTACAGTCGCACTCCCAACTGGCTAGCACTAAAGCAGGATTCACTGCTGTACGCCGGGGAGCGGGCCGGGCGCTTTTTTATTTCTTTTTTTACGCGGCCTAACCTAACGCGTGCTGCAAGCCTGGCCATCGCTGCCGCCTAAGTGACGAGTGTCAGTTGTTGCCCTTCAGGCGCCTTTATTACGTGCAGTGCCCTCCGAGCTTTCAGCCCCACATTTTCCGGCCTCAAATGAGGCGTGCACATCAGCGCCAAAATATTTGGAGCTCATTAGTGCATACTCAACTATCGGTGCACGCGTGCTGCAGCATTGAGGTGATACTGGTACACGGACCAGCCGCAGGGCGTTAACGAATGGGCGATATGATCTGCATCTATCGTTTAGCATGTGGCTACGGAAGCAGGGAGAGCGGCACGCCCCGGCTGGGAGAGAGAGTGAGGGTAGTTGTGGCCGCAGGTGTCGCCTCACGGCCAGGCTAATAGGATTACATCGATTCGTACGCACAAGAGGCTGGACAGGCGTACTTTTGACATTGCACTTGTCGAATTTAGCTGGACTGAACAACTGCCGCCGTTGCTCTGGTTGTGTGCTACTGAGCCTTCGGGTTCGATTCTCGGCTGGAACGCTGTAAAAATTGTTTACTTGGAAAATACCCGCTTAGTGATACTTGAGTGTATCTTAGAAAGCTCCTGAACGAAAATAATGCAATGACTATATGAATATTCTATTTGTGGCGCTCAAGTGATGGCGTGACCCCAATGTCACGAAAACCTGCGAGTCCACGCGGCAGACAGGAAGAATTAAACGTAACCGGCAGAACAGAGTAGTTATTGCATTACATAAGCCCTGATCGTTTATACCCGTCCTCCAATAAGATGTGCCTGAAGAAGTGCCGGGTGCAGATTTGGCACGAGCAAGAAAATGTCGCCGCTTTAATCGTAAACCGTTCAGAACGCTCCTTGCGCGCTCTTAAGCCCCAACTCGATGGACACATCCTACGCGTACCAGCGGAGCGCCTACGCGCACGGGCGTACGCTGGATCCTGTCTGCGCATGCGCAAAGCGCGACGCGCGCGCAGGCGCGAGCAGGGGCAGATATCTGTCCATGTCAGATATCCGCGCCTGAGCGCGCGCGCTTGCGCGCGCGTCTGAAGCGGGGTCCGGTTTACAACAATAGGAGGACGGCGGGGGCTCTCGGGGACTCTTTTCTTTATGGCTTGAACCTATCCCAGGTTCCTGGAACGTTTCTCCGCGGTTTAAGTTGTCCTTTCAGCGCCCCCCAAATCCCCTTACTTCACGCTTGAAATTCCTTCGATCGGCTCGAGAGGGGGAACGCCCCAGCACAGGGAGCATGAAGGTGTATGACTTTTTTCGACGCTTGGCACGGCGCGGCGCTGGGCGCGTAGGCGCTCCGCCGTACGCCTAGGATGTGTGCATCGAGTTGGGGCTTTAGTCTGTACAGCGCTGCCATGGGCGGCCGCATCACACACCAATGTCACGACTAAGCCCACTTCTCTTCCTGGCCAGTTCAGAGTCGTCGACGCAGCAGCCATCAATGAGCGAGATCGCTTAGGCGACGTGTTAGGAAGAAAATATAAAGGTTAGCGCCGCGGTCATAAAGTGAGTAACTTTTCCATTGGCCGGAAGTGGCCGGATGAGACGTTTGGCGCACGACGTAACGGCGCGATGACCATCGAGATGCAGCCGCGGTGGTTGCGTTGCCGTAAGCGTCGCGTAATGCGTATGTCTTAGCAAGGACATGAGAGGCTTATCGATAACGACGGCATCACGCGCGCGCCAACTCCACAATTATAGTTGTTGAGCCGTTTGAGTGGGTGCTGCGGATGACATAGTCCTAGCCTGCTGCTCTGCATTCTGTAACTGGTTCGCTTTTTGTGTTGATTCCGTCGGTCTTATACGCCTTAACCCGTTCGTTCACTTCCGAGCATTTTATTGAATGTTAAGGAGATGAAAACGGTTAGTAAAACTGGTATTGCTCGGGCCAATTAGCTGATCACAAAGAAAGACTGTATAAACTATCCATACATATCTATTATTACTGTCTTCCGCTTGACTGAGTTAAAATACAGGTTTGAAATGCACATTACACTGCGCCCTATCAGCGAAAAATTTACAGAGGTTTCGCAGCCCCAGGCGACAAAAATTTGATAGCGATAGCTGCAAGCTCGCTCCCTTCCTCCCATCAACAGCTCTCATGAGAACATATATTCGCAAAACTACCTGGACTAACAACATATGGATTATCTAAAAATTGCCTGGAGATAAAAGAGGCGCTATTGCCGTCAGCGAAGGGGGCGTGTTGCAATGCAAATCAAAAGCCACGAAAATCCGTAACAAAAATCAAAATTGGATATAAATAGTATTGTATGAGCGCATGATGTTTTAGAATTTATCTGGGTTAGTTTCAGTTGCTCTGTGTGAGGATAAGTTTTCCACTCTGTGATTTCGCGCGGTATGAATGATCTCACAAATGAGATGTGGGATAGACGACGTGTTTAACTTTTCAGAAGTGATCACGACGCGGAAAATTGACCGCAGGGGGCTGAAAGAAATCTCGATGAAGAAATCGATCGTGACACAACTTGTGAAAAAAAAAAGCAAAATGTGCTATTTTGCGGCGGCGCGCTAAGTCGTCAACTCACCACGATTTTTTTGTAAGGGGACGTTGGAGTAGCGCAAAAAGTTAGACAAAATGAAACAAACTGCACGGTTTCGCAAGGCGTCGATGTTACTGATTAGGTATGCTTGTACAAGATCTCGAACGGCTGACGCAAATTCTAATTCGGGACGAATTTCGATTTACGTTGACGGAAAACTTGTTTTAGGTCATGCTTGATGAAGCATGCGTAGGGGCTCGCAAAGATAGAGTTGGATTAATGTGATGATTTCATGTCAAGTGTGACTGAAGGTGAGCGCCGAGGTTGCTGTGGCAATCGATGCGCTACTGATATTGAGAAAGTAACTGGTGGATAGACCGGCACGGCGAGAAGATAACACAGGCTTAGTTTTAGAGACATTTGTGTGTATTAACCAGGAACAACATCTAGATGTTATTGCGTCGAGGTCCAACTGCGAAGATTGCCAGTATGTATGAAAGGTTATGTTGCGGGGAAACCACGCAATCGTAAACAAAAAAAAAGGCAACTTACGGGGTTTACTCTCCCGGAGCGACGCATGACTACAAGGGAAGCCGCAGTGGAGGACTCCGGATTAATTCAGACCACGTGGGGTTCTGTAACGTGCGCTGAAATCACACAGCACCCGGGCATTTGTGTGCTTCGCCTCCATTGAAACACGCCGCCGCGGCTAGGATCGAACCCGCGACCTTGGTATCAGCAGCCGAACGCCGAAGCCACTGAGCCACCATGGCGATGCGTCAGTAGATAAAAACTTAATTTTGAACTTTACACAACCGTTTAGAACATTATTATACAATTAAAGAAATAATGAACCAAACACGCTACCCTGGCGGATTTTGGTCGTTACCTTACCTGAAGATGGCTTAAAATGAACACAAGTGAGCTCAATTCGAGATAATGGACAATATTGTACTCGCGCGATAACGTTGGGGTGAACGTTTATTTGCTTAAGTTCAAGTAACAGACTGTGGTGAAGCAAGAAGACGAAAATTTTGGAAAAATCTAAATATATGACGTCAAATTACAAACTCGAATCTAGTGGTAATTGTAAATCGTTAACAAAGCCGCCGAGTTGCGTTTCATGCAAATAGCTCTTGCGAAAACCGTGCTGGTTACCTAAAAATTACGTTACGATCTTCAAGGTACTTAACGATTTGCGAGTGAATGACACATTCAAAAAGTTAGCAAACAGTGCTTGTTAATTAGAAGTGGCAATAAATGAATGGAGAAGAATAATGACTGGAATGAAGAATGAAGAGGGCTGACTAAAAGATAGCGAGGGTGGTTCCACTCTTCAGGTAAGGTAATCCGAATTCTCCGCTTAACTACGGACCTATTTCATTAACAAGCATTCCTTGTAAACTTCTAGACCACATTAGATATTCTAACCTCGCTTCTTTTTTGGAAAGTATCTTAAGCTCCTGTCAGCACAGGTTCCGAAATTTGTGTGTGTGTGTGTGTGTCTCAACTATTATCTTTCACTAATATCTTAGCGTCGTCTTCAGATAGTGGTTTACTGACCGACTGCATCTTTCTTGACTTCCCTAAGGCTTTCGATAAGGTGTCGCCTTCACTTACTTCTTAAAATGAGTTCCCTGAATATTGACCTTAATTTTCTTAAATGGCCTGAATGTTTCTTGACTAACCGCACCCTGTTTGTATCAGCTAACGAATCTCTATTATCCCCATGTGCAGTAACATCTGGTGTTCTCCAAGGCTCTGTTCTGGGTCTTTTACTCTTTTTGATATATATTAATTACCTTCCGATTGGCATTATAATAATAATAATAATAATAATAATAATAATAATAATAATAATAATAATAATAATAATAATAATAATAATAATAATAATAATAATAATGATAATAATAATAATAATAATAATAATAAACACCTTTATTTTCAGACAGCACATTTACAATTCTTAGGACAAGTCTGCCCAAGCCATAAAGGCTTGTCGGGCAGTACTCGGCAGTCGGTGAATGACATATATATGAAAAACAGGCGTAACAAGCAAGCAAACAATGATAAACCTTAATATGAAAAGCAAACAAGAAAAAGAAAACAGATTAAATAACCGACATATGGGTTTTTAAGAAGTACCTTGATTGTGACAGCGAAGAAACTGAAAAGATCGAATCAGGCAAAGAATTAAAAATTTTGGGTATGTAATAATTACGAGTGAAGTGGCCATAATGAATGTAGCAGCGAGGTACCGTAAAACGGGGGTGATGTCGAAAAGAACGAACAGGAATGAAAGGAACCAAAAATTCGCTCTCCCAAAAGTGAGCACGAATAACTACATGATGGAAGAGGGCATCAAAAGAGGGCAGCTGTAAAAGCGAAAACAAATTGCAGTCATGTGAAGCATCCGTGTTGTATGCCACGGATCGAAGGATGTTCCTTAGTATGGCATTTAATTTCATTCGCCAAGTTTTTGAGCAATGATAATACACACTGACTCCATATCTGAGGATACCATAAATAAGAGCATGCGCAACAAGCTTGAGAGTCTGAAAAGGTAATAAATAACGAACATTGTATAGTACACATGATAAACCACGAAGCTTGTTACATAGCACAGTAAGATGTCTCTTCCAAGACATATCTCTGTCAAAAAGTATACCAAGGTACTTAATACTATTTGAAAAATTAATAGGAACGCAACAACAATTAAGGCAATGCGAAGAATGTAAGAACAATGGTTCAACAGACGAAAGCTTTTTATGGGGATTATGAAAACAAATGAGTTTAGTTTTTTGTTGATTAATTGAAATCGAATTATTTAAGATCCAGTCCATAACATGCACCACATCTGTTCTAAGAGCCTCCATGGGCAGAAGCGACGAAGCATTTGTTGACAACAATAACGTGTCATCGGCGTATTGAAGAACATAACATTCTGTCACAGCATTTGATAAATCATTTACAAATAAATTGAAAAGCAAAGGCGATAAAACAGAGCCCTGTGGAACACCTGCCGACAGAAATGATTCAGAACTTCGATGCCCGCTGATTTCAACAACTTGAGCCCGATTAGAAAAATAGACTTTCAGCAAATTATTAAAAGGACCCCTAAACCCCATGACATCAAGTTTCTCAAGCAGTAGGTCATGGCGAACACAATCGAAAGCTTTGCTAGCGTCCAAAAACAGACCACATGCGAATTGGTTATTATCAAAACATGAGTAAATAATATCAGTAAAAGTTTCTAATAACAAAACAGTTTCTTTACCTTCAATGAAACCAAACTGTGCCTCTGATAGGATATTATTCGTGAAAACAAAACTGTACATAACTTGGAATAGGTGCTTTTCAAGAATCTGTGCAATCGCAGGTAGAATTGAAATAAGCCTGTAATTTTCAATATATTTTAAAGAACCACTTTTATGTAATGGTTTTACTATGGCAACTTTTAAATTGTGTGGAATGAAGCACTCAGTAATGAAACCGTTCAACATAAAAAGAAGTACCGACTGCAAATTCGTAAAATTCCGTTGGAGGTCACTCATTCTTATATTGTCAATACCTGCAGCTTTCTTCGAATTGAAGCTAAAGATTATGCTATGAAGGTCCTGGGGTGTAATAGTCGGGAGAAAAGCTGAAGAAGCTGTGCAATACAAAGACCATGGAGCCTCATAGTGGGATAAAGGAAACTTCCTGGAAACCTGAGAGAAAAATGAATTAAACTCAGAGGCCGCAGAGGGCAAATCTTTGAAGGATTTGGCAAATGAATCGCTAATGGATTGTTTCGGTTTTCGTCCAAAAAGGCAATTGATAGTTTACCAAGTTTTACGTGAAGAGTGTTGGTTGTTACGAAAAGCCGAATTGAAATAGTTACGTTTCGAAGCTCGAATCATGGCAGCGACTTTATTTCTAAGCAACCTGAAATTTTCTTTGAGGCGTGTGTTGTTGGGACTACGCTTGCAACGTGTCCAAAGGGAGTCTTTTTCTGCAATGGCCTTCAGAATGTCACTTGTTAATCAAGGAAGGTTTGGGTTGCGTTTTTTGATCACTTTGACCTTTTGTGATGAGGCTATTATAGAACTGACAACGTGCACAAACCTGTCATACACGTTAAAAGAATTAACTTCCTCGAGGAAAGAGACCCAGTTGAAATTGGCTATAAGGTTATCAAATGTGGCAGTGTCTGTATATGAAATTCGCTCCTTATTGGGGTATGATTTATTTAAAGAAGGAAAAAGAATATGAGAACCGACAAAGTAATGATCTGAAAGTTTATATGTAATTACCGAAGAGAAAGACTGGGCAAACGGAGCTCTTATATTGATGTGATCAATACAAGAAGCTACGAAATGATGTCCCAGGTACTCTTCTCTTGTGTAGTCTTTTATCGCTGGTTCAATACCATGTTTTGCCAAGATATTTAGGTACTCGCAAACAAATGAACGTGCCGGTGACAAGGTGTCAATATTGAAGTCTCCTATGAGGCATATAGAATGATTTGGCAATAGGGAGCCCAAAAAATTGTCGAGCTCAGAAAGAAATTCTTTCACATAATGGGAAGGAGGCCTGTAAAATCCTAGTAGAGTAACCTCCGAACTTACGAATGGTATCTGCAATGCAACGCACTCAGCAAAGCAGAATTTTGATTGTAAAGGGTAGGCATTCCATTTGCTGTGAACAAAAACAAGAATTCCACCGCCTGGCCGGTTTGAGCGTGTGATAGAGAAACTAGAGTAGCTGGGTAACGAAAAAGAGGAGAGAAGTGTGGAAGGGATGTTGATTTCGTTAAGTACAAATGCATCAATAGTATTTTTAGAGTTGTCAACAACAGCCAAAAATTCATTCCAATGTTTTCGCAAGCTTCGTATGTTTACATGAAGTACACTGAACGCGTCCTCCTTTGGCGAGACTAAGTTACAAAATTCATCAATATTGGCGCAATGGGAAAAGGTAGAGTTCATGATTCAAACTAGTTTATCTACATCGGTAGAATCATGGATTTGAAAAATAGAAGAGGCTTCGGTCTTCCTAGCAAAAATTTTTCCGTGTTTGACCCAAACAAAATTAAAATTATTTGCCTTGCCTTTCTGCTTAGCCTCCCAAAGTAGTTTCCTGTTTGATGTGGTGAGGTGGTCGTTAAAGTATATTTCAGATAGCTCCCCTTTTTCCACCCGGGGCATGATCTGGCTTCGATGACTCATCCATTTTTCTTTCGCAGCGACAGAAGTGAATCTCACCAGCAGAATTGGTTTTTTGTCTTTTTTTCTGCGGGAGACAATGAGCTGCTTCAATATCTGAGTCAGTTAGCTCAACTTTCAGCTTCTCTGCTAATTTCTTTAGTGCGTCAGACACCTGCTCACCTTGCTTAAGAGAGAACCCCTGTATTTCTAAGTTCTGCAGCCTGCTATATTGCTCCATGTAGTTAATCCCGTTCTAAAGGTGTCGTAGTTGTTAATTTTGGCCCGCCACTGTGGTGTTCAGAGTAAGCACTTCATCTTGAAGCTTCTGAATTGTGGTCTGTTGGTTAGCAGTTGATTTAACTAAGTCGTCATATTTCTCCGAAAAGAAAGAAATAGAGGCGTGTATACTTTTTACTGATTCTTCTAGCGACTCAACATTAGTTTTCAGCAACAACAACTCATCCACTCTTCGAGAAAGTGAGCTGATGGCGTCCTTAATTGGCAACAAGCTCTCTATCTTGTCAAAGAGCTCCTCAAGAGTTCTTGACGAGCTTTTCATTTTCTGAATCCGTACTACTCTGTGAACCACACTGCAGACAGCGCCAGTCGGCGTACGCTTCAAGCCCTCTGCTGGCAGCAGACTTTGCAGTAACCCCTGAACATTTTTTTTTAAATGAAACAACTTGTTACAATCAGAACATGTTAAGTAATTCCCTGCGGAGGGCAATGTTTCAGAACATTTGCAACAAGTTGACATAGTCACAAATAACACGATGAAACAGAAACGCAGTCGGTGGTGGGCAAAAAGCAAAATCGAGAGTGCAAAAAAATACAACTCTCACCTGCAATAAAGCTGTGATCAGCACCAGCCAAACGCCCGCCACCGACTGCGCGCAGTGCTCGTTGACGGCACCTTTTATCCTCCTGGAATTTGGCGGGGGCGGGGCAGGAAGCGCTCAGCACGATGCCCTGGTGACAGTGACCACGCTGCGCAGTGGTTTTCTAGGCATGCTCCGTCTTGCAACAAAGGTGACACGTATCGCAGGTGATACCGTCCGCTTCGTCCTTGTAGATCGCGTCTGGCTTGTAGATCTGGGGCCGCTGTGTAGGTGCTACCTGCAATAAAGCTGTGATCAGCACCAGCCAAACGCCCGCCACCGACTGCCCCTTATTCCCTTCTATTCCCTTAAGCTAACTCTTCCCTTAAGCTTTTTGCTGATGACCGTGCTCTTTTTCGTGCAATACATAACGTTAACGATAGTTCCCTCCTTCAGTCCGATCTTGATAACGTCTTAATTTGGTGTCAGCGATGGTGTATGGTTCTCAACGCATCAAAGTGCAAAATTATGTGCATGTACGCCAATCTAACCCGTCTAAAACGTTCGATTACAAGACTTTTGGGGTTTCATTAGAGAACGTTTTATCTTATAAATGTCTGGGTATTCACATCACTTAACACTTATTCTGGCGCATGCACATAGAATGTATCATTAAAAATGCAAACCGTGCCCTTGGTTACCATACGCAGAAATTTCTCTCAGGCTCCATCCTATTTGAAGTTACTTTTATATCAAACACTAATAAGGCCAAAGTTAGAATACGCATCATCAATATAGGACCCCGCATAAGTCACTTTAATCAATGATATAGAGTGTGTTCACAATCCGTCAGCTCACTTCATCCTTTGCAATTATTCTCGCATGGCTACTGTTTCTTTAATGAAACCTTAACTTGGTCTGACTAATCTCGCTGTTCGTAGAAATATTTCACGCCTCAGTCTTTTACACAACATTTTCTTTCATAATGAGACACTAAAACAGGAATTTTTTCTTCGATACCATCATACGTATCATCACGTATTGATCATCCACATAAAGTTGTCATCCCTACTTGTAAAACGAATGTGCTTTTTAATTCTTCCGTACCGAAGACTAGCACTGAGTGGAACCACCTTCCACCCCATATCGCCTGCTGAAGACGCGTCATTCTTCAAGCCACTTATCACCAGGTATGTCATCGAACAAGCGTCTACATCATGATTTTTGCCTTTAGCCTGTACTTTTTACTATGTATTTTTTCTTCCCCCGCCCCCTTTATAACGCCCTGCGGGCCCCGATGGTATTGTAATAAAAAATAAATAAATTAATTAATCACTAGATTTCAAGATTTATGTCCCCATGAGCACAGAGGGCGCATTACCGAGCACAGCCTGGCCACCATGCCCCTCATGGCTAATGCTCACCTGCGTAGCTTTCCCTCTGGGCAGTTGATGGAAGCGGTAGTTTCCGGGCACGACATACGACGGCGGGGATGGCGCTTCTTCTGGAGAAGGTCCCTCCTAGAGCTTTCGCTGTAGGAAAAGCAAGTGCAACGAGTCGAAAGCCGACTGGTGGTCGTTTTACACACACTCAGACTGTTCGCTTGACAAGTGACGTTCAGTGCGTAGTTTGCAATGGAGACGCGAAATATGATTTTACCTAGTTTGCTCAGTCTGACGACACACATTTTGGTTGGTGCCGGCGGCACCAATTCACGAATATTTGCGAGTGCTGACTCCACTTTCTTTATTAATCCGTGATCCAACGACGCCGTCCAACGTGTTGCATGTTATGAGATTACAGCAAATGAAAATAATAGTTCCCCTGCAGACAGACTGCGAAAGAAAAGCAAAACAACCCGGCCTTTTTATGGTTTTGTTTTTATCCTGCTTATGCATAAACATACGTATGATTTATTCAGAAGTTATAGGTTACTTCTCACAATGGGATAACGAACTGCTTAGCTGAAGACGACTGTGGCATTCCCTGCCGGGAGCCTTTTTGCTTGCACATGAAAACAAGCTTTTCGCCAGGGCAGTATTCACGATGCCAAGGGCATGAACACTTGGTGTGCTCGCTGGATATCACTGGCTCGCGAATATCGTCGAGGGCTTATCGAGATATTGCGATAGTAACCCCATTATGTAATTATATTATGGTTACGGTGCCAGATAGTGGCGCTAGCTACTCCTCGTCACAGAAGCGGGCAAAATCGTGCAGATACGGACATATTACAAAAGCACAGAAGAACATCGTGCATTAATATTTACACTACTCAGCGCACGATGCAATGCAACGAATTAAGCCACACAGTAGTAAAAATTGGCATTGGCTTAGCTCGGCTGCGCCAGGTTATACGTAGCGAGAGGTACGTTTCCCTGGCTGAGCTTATTTTTCGGAAACTCGAATGGTGTGATCAGTCACACGACGGGCCTTCACATCCTCTCCTGTTGCTTCCCGTTGACTGACGCCTTCCATAGGATCCATCTCGGCGGCTATGCGCCGTTTATTACGCTCGCCGCCTGGCATCTCCGTGTGGCAAGGCGTTCCTCTCTCTGTTCGGGCGCCCCCGCTGCTCTCTTCGCCTTCTGACGCTCATTCTCCCTTTGTTGAGTAACCAAGTGCCAGACGACAGCCTCAGGATCGGATGAGTTAATCTCCTCTTGTCTATACCACCGTTTAGCAGCGGCTAGACTCTCCTTCTCTGCATCGATATGAAACGTTGCGATACAGCCGCCCATTATATCTCTTATATCTCCGCATTTTATACGCAATGCTGCGCATGCGGCGCGCAGTTCGGGTGATAGAGTGGCGTGCGGCGAGGCGGCGACGAAGCGCGCGGCGCACCTGTGCGGTCTCTCTTGTCACCATGGTATCGGCGCATGCACACAACTGCTCATTCGCGTGACGTCGAGCGCGGCTCCGACGGTGGAGTGGGCGCGTGGCCGCGGCGACGGCGAAGCGAACGCGGCACTTGCTGCTCCTCTCCGGCTGCTATGGTAACGGCGCAAGCCCACAACTGTCTCCTATGGCTCACAGCAAAATCCCAGACTGGTAACCCAGTTTAGCTTTCGCTACAAAAATGTCTTCTTATGGAGGGGTAACCCTTAACAGATCTCTAAACACCAATAGGCGGGGATAAGTGCGAAAACCTAAGCAAGCAGGCCGAATCTGTGCAGTGAACTACGCAAAATAAAGGGTAGAGAGACAGTACCGCATAGTGCAATGAACCTAGAAATGTGCTGAAAGAAGTGAAAGCACATCTGATAAAATATAAAGATTTCTTGCTTGGACGGAGTAAACATCATGCGGGACTTTAATGCAAATAGTCTCGAGAAGTGCATAGAGTGATTAACTGTGCAGCTTTAAAGTGCAAGCGTCGGCATGGACGCAATGAATTCTTAACATGAAGAGATTTTGTCAAGTGCAATTAAAGAACACATCGCTGGAAGCCTCAAAGAGTCACGCAGGGGGTGAAGGCGTGAAAGCCCGATCGGCCTCATTATAGAAAATGACAACTGACGCTTAGCAGGCTGTGCGGAGTTAAACGACGGTGACAAAGAGGCTTCGATCTTCGTTTGCTCTGGAGGGTTGAACTTGCCCTTTAGCCCGAAAAAACGACCCCTGTTAACACATTCTTTCGGGTTCGCTTCTCAAAAGCTCCCTCTCTCCTCTCTAGTTCATGCTGTTCCTCTTGACATTTTATTGCGCCTCACCAGCGCAAACAGGGCTTCGTCACAATTTTCTGTGCTTCGCTTGGCATCGCTGTTTGAGGAAGACTGACCGGGCTTTCTCTGATCCTGGAGGCTTGGTTTCTCACTCTTTGCTTTATCGTCTTTATTAACGACACACAGAGATAAAGATGCGACCAGTCAGACATCAAGCTCTATTATCACCGGATTATTATTATTTTTAGGCTGAGGGAGGGGGGGGGGGGGGGTCGCCTGCGGCCCCTGACCTTATCGTGGTATGGCGCTCACTAGCCACAGAACGCCCTTGCATGCACGGAACACGCTCAACCATTGTCACCTGCCGACCACTGTGGTGGCTGAAGACGCGCTGAGTTGAAAACAGACGCTGCCTACCTGGTGCCCGACACCGGAAAACATAGCTGAACTTATTGTCTTCGCCCTAGGCTAAAGGGCTTCGAGGGCCCGTACTGAAACTCGCATAAACGCAGAAAAGGACGAATACAGGATGTCGAGAACAGCGGCGGAACGGAGACACTTCTTTTTCTGCTTTCGAATGCTCACTTCCTTGTTCAGAGGATTATTGCCAAGTCCCTAGAAGTGAGAGCCCGCAAAAATCTTGCTGGATACTTATCGCACCTTGCCGCTGTCTGCCGCAGTTTACTGTATCCCCGGACAACGCTTGTGCATGCGCGTGAAGTGAGCGCAAAAGCGCATGGAAAGAGATGCAAAAAATATTAATCGCCAAACGAGCTGTGTTTCAGATTCAAATGTCGTGAACAGGTGACATCGCTTTCATTTTAAAACAGCGGGAAAAGACACGGACGTAGGGAGGAGCCGACACATGAGCGCTGACCATAGCTACCAGTTCTGAAAGCGTTTTCTTGAGCGGAGCAGTGAATTTAGGTACCAGCTCCAGCACACGGCACACATGATGCTGAAGGGAAACCCCACCTGTACAGTGGATGGCGCTCGCAGTTATGCACGCTTGTCTTCTTTGGAGACAGAGACCGCAGATAAGGCAAGGCTTGGTGCCAGATAAAGTCGGTGCGTCTGTCAGCGATGGAAAGGTGTCGCAAGGTGACCTGATTGCTTCTTGTAAGGCCGCAAGCTGCTTGTAGTTGGAGGAACAAGGCATCTCGGTGAAGACGGGTGACCTCCTGCCATTCAGACCTCAAGATTTTGCGCACCCCGAGTCAATGCCCTTGGGATGGTAAATAGCCTCCAACAAACTCCGCCGAACTCCGCTGGTTTTCCGCCGTTTGCCGTCGCTCACTAAGGTGGTGCTCCCCGGTCAAATGTGTTTACCAAAAAGCCGCCATGAACATTCTGCCGTGTGCATGACTGCACACCGCCGTTTTTTTTAAAGGCGTCATCACGTATACGTTATTATACATTCGTAAGCTATACAGTCTTTGATGTTCATAGCGTGCGAGAGGAAGTATTCACCGCAGGGCGCGAAAGGCTGGGAATTTCTGTCTCGGATGGCGTTGATAATGAGGAGATGGGGCACACACAACACACGCATAAGCGGCGTATACCTGCGCCCGAGCGCACCATTTTCCGCGCTCAATTAGAATCAATAGCGCTATTCCCCGTGCCTTTCGGACGGAGCCCAGGTGCATATGCTTAGTCGCTCCCACAACCAGCGCGGATCGCCACGCTCGTGATAACGCAGCCAATTGTGGAACTAACCATGCGGACAATTAAGTTATTCGCTCGGTGCACGCGCAGTCCGTTCTGTGGCCAACCTAGCCGTGCTGCACGCCAGATCGCCGGCTATTATAGTAGCCGAGTCGGGTAGGATAAAGGGGGCTTGAGCGTAGTCGTCTTGTGCTCTTGCTTATTCTTTTCTTGCAGCTTCTCTTAACACATCCGCGACATGTGAGAGGTAATGGCGAAGTAACTTACGAGGCAATTTTCGAGAGGATCGCGCAACAATCTGCGCTCCTCTTCCCGCTCTTCACTTACTGCAGTACGGGCACGTCGTGTATGATGCCGACGATTGGTTCAGATGCCCGAATGCTGCATGCTCATTATTGTTATAGGGGTGTCATTATTGTTTAGTCCTACCCGTCTCCAGCCATCCTCTTAGCTTTCCCGGTGCGCCTTTTTCGAACTTCATTGCGCATCCCGTTTACAGTGTCAGGTGATGAACGTCAGGCGAGTGGGCGAGATTAGGAAGCAGGGTTATGGGCGAAGGAAAAGGAGCTTTTGTCCTGCGGTGGACGAAGTTGGGGATGATGATGAATCAATCTTGTGCTGCCTTCAGAAGCATGCCACCAGGCTGAAATAAAGCGAAAACAAAAAAACTGGCAAGCGATTGTTCTTCACCGCTTCACCTCACGGAGAGAAGAGAGGCAGCAGCCTGGTCACTCTTGCTGTCACGTAAGCTTTCGCCTCGCTTCCACTACTTTTGTCGCCGGAGGCTTGCTAGCTGTAATCTTTCGCAGCTGTGACTGTAAACGTCGCAGGGCACAAATTGAGCAGCGCGCAGTGCGGTCCAAGTAGGAAACAACCACAGTAACGCCAGTTGTGATGCAAACCAAGCATTGTACCTTCCCTTCGGCACGAGGCTTGCGAGGCCTGGCTGCTTCGGCTAAGCAAACGTTACTGAGACGAAAACGACGGCGCCCATGGCTGTCCGCTTGGTCACGGCCTTGCGCTCTTTGCGCTGCTCCTCGACAATTCGCCGTGCGTCGCAAGGCTTTTCCCCGATGCGCTTTCCCGACTTCCGGCCCAACGGTGCGCACCGTGGACCTCTGTCCGAGCCCGCCGCGTGTTTTTTGCTCTACAGAAAGTGGTTTCGCCTCCTAAAGCGTGTGGCCGAGACGCAAGGCTTCCTCGTCCCGGCCGCGGTGTATCTTTCTTCTCCCGCGTCGCGTGTGTGCGAACGTTTATGCGCGCACGCAAACAACGCATCTGCGGCGTTGAGGGCCCGAGGAGGTAACGCGCTCTGGCCGAAACAATGCGGCCACCGGCTCGCGCAGGTGGATGCGTGCGTGCTCTCTACGGGGAAGCGCGCTTGGCGCAACAACAACGGCGACTCAGTAGCCGCATACGCGGGTCTTTGTCACTGGGCTCCTTGTTTTTCTACGTTCCTGGCTTGTGTCGACGACGGAGCGACGGTTCTGCACTGTGCCATAGCTCCGCCTAGTTTCAACGCGGCCCCTCTAACGGGTCTCAAAGCGCCAACTCAAGGTCGAGTCCGACGCAATCAGACGGCTCTAAATGAAACTGCGCGTCTAGCGGTGCTCCCTCATGTGCCGAGTTGGCAGAATTGCCTGTCGGTGCGTTGTTTTATATTTTGCTATAGAAGGAGAGTACAGAAATAGCGAATAGAAGGCACTGCCCGCGACGTTCATTGTCCCACTTTCGCCCATGATACGCCCTGCCACAAGTGGTGGCGGTAATTCTGGCCGCAACCATGTTAGTTCGATTGCGCGCTTTTGTGATTTTATGATTATAGGAAGCGCTTCGAGTTCATCAATTGGGCCCTTATTAAGAGTGATGAAGAGCTAGACTTCTTTAGGAAAGATGTGTGGGAACGTTAAAAACCACAGGGCCCACTACTGGCGCAATGAGAACCCGCCATTGCTCTGAGAGCACAGCCACCAGGTCTGAATGGGCTTTGCGGCATATCCTCAGACGGAATAGTGGGGCCGTACTTCCTGGAAGGAAATTTAAAACAAAAGGCGTGCACAGCTGGCATACTCAGCGGTGTTGTCTGACATCTGCAGTGCGAACCATGTAGTTTCGGCACGACAGAGCTCCAGCACACTTCTCGTTGCGTACAAGACTCTGTCTCAACAGCAACTTCACCAGTCGGTCACCCTAACTCCATTAATTTTTTTCTTTGGTGTTACGTCAAGACGTCCAAGAAAAAATGACCAACGCATGTGCAAAGGTTCCACACCAAGTTGTTAAGCAAATGTAGCAGCCATGAAGGAGTATTTGATTCTTGGCATGTCTGGCGGTGGAACGCAAGCACTTCGGTGACTAATAAAGATTAGGGGTTTGATGCGGAGAAGACAAGAGGACGTCAGTCACAAATTGCACACTGTGCAGTTATTTCCGGCGGAAACGTAATTAGTCGTAGGCCGGTAATAAATCGCAAGCCAGTGCGCACAGCGACAATATGCGCGCTGTCGCCGCCGGGCTGGTTGAGGCCGCCGAAGGCAAAACAACGTGCCACAAAATCAACGGCATTATGAATGAAGGGCCCCCGCTACTCACGGCAGCATGCACAGTACGCACACAATTTGTCATGGCCTCCAAAGTGGTTTCCTGCTGGGCCATGCTTTGGGGCACGCTCTATACATCGGCGGCGTTCCAAATTCGAACTTCCACGGATGCTGCAATAGCCCCACAACTCGGCATAGAAGCCAACCCCTAGAAATGTTCTGACAAAGGCTGCACATACAGCTCGAGCGCCTGCCGCGGCGATCGGGAACGGGTGTCGTCACGAGATCGTCAGTCCCTTACGCATTATTATGGGCGAGACTTCCGGTGCACACCGAGCGCCCAATCTCGGAATGAGGTGCAAAAAGCAGAGGATTTATTCATGAATATAACAACACTTACTTCGTTTTGGCAAGTTCTCTCATATGGATTAGTCTGGAATCAATACAGTATTCAAGACTGCGGTTGCAAAATCAGTATGAAGTGAGCAATTAGAAATATTATATAAAAGCTTTACTAATTAGTCCCATAGCCCTAATGGCTGCCTCATTGTCTTGTGTCTGCTCAGCTTAACTCACGCTCAGCGGAGACAGCATCCTACTCACCATGAGCGTCGTTCTTTTACAAAGCTGTGAATATTTTAAAAAAATCACCCTGTATAACCCAATCATAACAATCAATTTCCTGCGCGTACGCTAGCTGGCGTCCTACAGTACTGCTTACTGGAATTTCCTTTTCACAGTACACTGCTACTGATGCAGCTAAATGTGATGAAAAGGAAGATGTATACGCCTCTGTCCATCCCTGCTTGACAATGCTTTCTCCCTCCGCTTGCCCGATGTATATACACCTCATTTTATCGCGATAGCGTAGAGGGGTCCCTTTCAGCGGAAAAGTCGGATCGGTCGAGATGGCCGCGACGTCACTAGTGGAGCTGTTGAATGCAAAGTGATTAAAACATTAGAAAACTGGTGATTAGAAGGTCGCAACATGGCTGAAATGTCCTTACCCTTAGCGAAAAGAAGGTGTGCTAAAATAGCATTTTGAATACATTGTATTAAGTTCGTATTAATTTTGCATTTTTGTCCCTATGCTTAAATTTCTATACAAATGCTTTCTAAGTATGCTAGCAGTACTATTTTTAACATTCTTACAAATGCATCAAAAATTAATTTTCAGTCCGCTTAGTATATTTATTATACATTAAAATATACTGAAATACACATTAAATACATTTGAAATATACCAAAAAAATACAAGTAATACATTACAAATATGCTAAATGCATACATTAAATACATTAAAAGTATACTAAACATATACATTATATACATTACACTACATTAAAAATACAATAAAATATACAATTAATACATTAAAAATATATTCACTTCGGCGCGGCTTACAAAACGTGTGCTAGTCGGATTCACCGGATAATACTCGTTAGTCTTGTCAACAGCAGAAGCAATGACTGATCTAGTTATAAGCATCAGGAGACAGACAATCCCAGAGAAACCGCGTTGTCGTCAAGAAGTCTGCGCCAATGCAAGATCACGCGACGGGACCTGAACGGGACAGATGTAGCCACGCATGAAATGCCGACGGAAAGTGACGTCAGCAAACAGGAACTGCTCCGACAAACGTAATACTTGGCTTGGCTTATATATACCCCCCGAGAGGAGACACATTCTCTTGCCCGGTGCGGCATTTTTACGCAAATACTGTGGGCCCCCAAATTGTCGCACAAGCGTCGGAGTGGTCGCGCTCGAATCTGGTGTCTATCTAGAACCGAATTGTTAGTCGTAACTTGCGTTAGGCACCGATCAGGAGTCGAACTGTCCACCAACAAATACATGGGCGTTTATGGGAGCCGGTCGGCCTTGCCAGTCGGGGTCCGTTTCTCTGGCATGTTCGGGCCCGGAGGCGCGCATGATGCCATTGCCGGTACAATGTTTGGACTATGGTGGTTTATGGTGGTTTAACGTCCCAAAGCGACTCAGGCTATGAGGGACGCTGTAGTGAAGGGCTCCGGAAATTTCGACCACCTGGGGTTCTTTTACGTGCACTGACATCGCACAGCACACGGGCCTCTAGAACTTCGCCTCCATCGAAACTCGACCGCCGCGGCCGGGATCGAATAATGCTATCACGCTGTCCACAAGTAATTTAAATAAGTGGTGATTGCCTTTCTGCTAGAAGTTAACATAAACGATTGGAATAAAAGGGAGAGTTTTCACTGTTCCCAGAAACGTGAATTCGAGCACTAGGTTGTTCCATGGCAGCTTGAAGTGTACTGCAAATATGCTGACGCGGACTACCCATTTGTTAGAGCTGTAGTATACTACGCACGAATGTATTTCGTATTTACGAAAGTACAGTTTAAATGCATTGCCAACATGTCACTTCCCGAAACGCGATTTCGAGCACTAACTGTTCAACGGCAGCTTGAAGTGTGCTGAAAATATGTTTACGCGGACAGCTGATTCGTTAGAATTGCAGTGTACTTTTTACGAATTAATGTCGTATTTGCGAAAGTACACTTTCAATACATGGCCAACATGCAAAGGCCATTTCCCGAAACGCGATTTCGAGCACTAGATTCTTCTACGGCAGCTAAAAGTGTGCTTGAAATATGTTTAAAAGGACTGCCCCTTTTTTAAAATTGAAGTATACTTGAGACGAGTTAATTTAATATTTACGGAAGTACACTTTTAATATATTGACAAGATGCTAAAACCGCATTCAAATTTTTTTACGTGTTTAAAACGTGTACGAAACATGCTTTAAGTGACGTATACCTCGAATGCATTAATTTCATATTTACCAAAGTACAATTTCAATATATTGACAAGATGCTAAAACCGCATTAATATTTTTTTCACGTGGTTGAAACGTGCTAGAAACGTGCTTTAAGTGGCGTATACTTCGAATGCATTAATTTCATATCTACGGAAGTGCACTTTAAATATACTGAGAACATGCTAAAACCACATTCATAATTTCTCGCGTATTTGAAACGGGCTCTAAGCATGCTTTAAGTGATCATTTTTTGCAAATTTTAAGAATATATTTCGAATGCCAAGCATAAAAGCTCAGGAACGTATTTCCGGCATATTTTTAGCGCATTCATGAATGAAAAATATGCTTAAAGTACATTATAAATATCCCGAAGTATATTCCAAACGTATTAGTTTTCGATAAGGGTAGGAATGTAAGTAAATGAAGTAAAGTAATTGCGCTGAAAAAAAAAATTGAGGTAATAGTCGGGAAAGTAGCCCCTGTACCTTGGGATCCGAGTCAGAAACGGGACCGCTATAGCCCACGCAAGGTTTTTTTTTTTTACTGACTGGGCCACACAGGCATGCTTTAACGACTTGGTCAACGCGGGGCTTTATATGAATGTCGTGTGGTCTTTCACTTAAGACGGAAACCGTGTCCGCGTCTGGGTGGGCTAACGGGGCCCATTAACGATATCGGGTCATACCCGTGAAGGTGGAGCTGAAGTTCCAGAAAGGTTGAAACTGCGCAAAAGACCAGAATATAGGCAACGAAGAACACGCAAAACACCATGGGCTCAGGTGCGCCCGTGGTTGTCTTTGTCCTCGTCTTTTGCGCAGTTTTAACCTTTCTGAAACAATGAACCAACTAGCCCGCAAGAACGTTCCACTAGAGCTTAAGTGCCCCCCTCCCTTTTTTTTTATCGCGGAACTGTGCCCCTGGCTCTGGCCATCAGAAAGCGAAGCCCTAATCTCAGTCTTCTTAAGCGTCTCTGTCATGCACGCAGTAGCCCGTACCCCGGCAATAATGCAGGCGCCTATGTCCTGTGTAAGCGAATAGCAAAGGGCGAAGTGTAATCTGCGAGTCACGGACAGGGAATGTCGAGTTGTTGGATCAACAAATTCCAGTTTGTGCCCACCATCGACCACAGCAGAGCCTGCGCATTCCCTTCTAGCAAAAGAGGCGCCGCGTCACGCGCTGCCTTACCGTTCACATTTCCCTGAGCGCAGCGACGTTTATATGATCGCTAAAAAGGCTGCGAGCGGAGCACCGGGAGAAGAGTGCGACAGGGCGGTACAACTCAGACACAGTGGCTGTCATGATTGTTTTACATGTTTCTTGGAGGTTTTCCGTGCTGGTGCGAGGCCCTTCAGCGACTATATAAAAATGGCAGTCGAAGGGTTCAGCGCTGAAGAACAGTTTAGTGGCAACCATCGGCTGGGCTCCATATTGGAACGCAAGGTCGTCGACATACCCTGCAGGGCGGTCCGGTCCTCTGGGTCTCGCCACCGCCGCATTCGGATTTGTTGCGGCGGTGAGAGGGGTCGGAGGACGGGTCTGCATGGAGCACCGCTGTGAGGTAACCCAGAAAGCAGTGCATTTTACACTTCCTAGACGCCGGCGCGTTTCGGAAAGGTCGCTTCTATGCTCGCGAACGCACGGGAACACGCGCACATGCAGCGGCGGGCGCATGCAAAACAAAGGGCCCATAAATCTTGCGCGCTCCGTACCCCGTATGGTATCCTGGCTGCCGCCAAAATAGATTTCGCTCGGCGAACCAAGTTCCGCGCGGTGACCCGTAGCTTGGCAAGTGCGCGTCCAGCAGGGAAAGGCCGCACAACCCAATACTGCTGGCCGACCACCTGGAACGAAAATGCGAGGGTAGGTTTCGATACCTACAGAAGTTTTCCTGCGGGTAATACTTCGTTTGAGATGAAGCACCAGTCAGTCGGTACCTGGATACAGACCTACGCTTAAGGCAGGCCCTTTGACGACTGTGCCGCTCTGCTCCCAGCCGCTTCTCTAGGCCTTAGCGCTTAAATGAAGTTTTACTTTTCCCCTCCTCCTCCCAGCCGCTGTGCAATGTATTATGCGCCGGGTGTTTGCGTTTGGCCTCAGGTGTTTTATGAACTTCGGTGGCACTTGTAATCGCGCCCAGACTGCATAGTGAGACAGGTGCATTCGCGCAAGCTCCTTCTCAAGTAACGGTCGCTAGCTGCTTTTGCGTTCAGTGCTCTTTTCAGCGTTTTCGTGCGCTAGCCCAGAATGGCGTACTAAAACGCAGTAAAGGGTCAGCTGGTTGGCGGCACATTGTTAACGCAAAATAGCGCTCAAAAAGGCATAGGGTCACGAAGAAAGACGGGCCAAGCGCTTTAGTGTGTTCGTCTTCTCCCTCCACCTTTATTGATTTTTTTTTTCTTTTGCTGGATTAGTCCGCATTACAAGGCATTGAGGTAGCGGTTATCAGCCAACCACGGGAAAGAAGGCGAGTAATCCATCCTGGAAGTCTGCGACGCCTGGTGCTGATGCCATTGCGCTGGGTTTTTTCATGGAGGAAATCAATTTTCTTAATTAGTTTTTCTTTCTCATCTCCAAACTCAAACTGACTGAAGTGAGGGAGCACGTGATAACGCTAGCAGCCGAACTGTTTGCTTCTGATATATAAGCCTCCTTGTAGATGCAAACAGGGCCTGATGCGCCGAAGACTCACGTGGCTTAATTTATACATGCTGTAAGGTTTCTGGCGACAGCCGGTCTGATTCAGCTGCGTATTCGGCCCGGGACACCTGCAACCGGGGTCACTGCACAGCGATAGGCATCTTGGTTATTACGGCCGGTCCTCGCCTGGTTTATTGGATTCGAGACGGAGGATTCTGCTGCCGTTTGTAAACAACATTGTTCCCGGAAGATCAACCGTGCGGCACAGAGGCAGTTAGACCGCCAGAACCAAGCAGGGGTGGCTCACCCCTTCAACTGTGCCTGCTCGCCGGCGCCTCGCCCATTCGGACTTCCCGGAAGACGTGTTCGGCTTGACAGCGTGAGAACTGTCGTTCGGACGCGAAGACAACGCTCTCTCTGGTGGGGAAGATGGTCCAGCGGCACCCTCTCCCTCCGGCGAGGCTTGTGACGGGGGCGTGTCCCTATGTGAAGTGGTGTGTGTGTGTGTGTGTGTGTGTGTGTGTGTGTGTGTGTGTGTGTGTGTGTGTGTGTGTGTGTGTGTGTGTGTGTGTGTGTGTGTGTGTGTGTGTGTGTGTGTGTGTGTGTGTGTGTGTGTGTGTGTGTGTGTGTGTGTGTGTGTGTGTGTGTGTGTGTGTGTGTGTGTGTGTGTGTGTGTGTGTGTGTGTGTGTGTGTGTGTGTGTGTGTGTGTGTGTGTGTGTGTGTGTGTGTGTGTGTGTGTGTGTGTGTGTGTGTACGACAACGCAAGTTACGCCACGCCCAACCTGGCGAAGACCTCCTCGAACCTGGGGAATCTAGGGACCGGACCATTTATAAACCGGTCGACGAGTGCCGTGAGGGAGGAATCCTCGATCATCCTCAGATCTTCTCAGATCCTCCGACCTTCCCCCATCACCCTCCAATGGGTTCCGAAATCTTGTAAATAATCTAAAATAAACCCTTTGTACAGTTTCCTTCGTAACCAAGTCCGACAACGTCATTCGGAGAAGGGACCTGCGGCGCTGAAAGAGTCAGCTCACTCAAGGACCCCTCGTCTTCAACAACTGGTTGGCAGCAGCTGCGATGGACCGTGCGACATCGTGCTTTCTCAACCGGTAAGCGTTTCGGCATTTTGCTATAGGATTCGCCAGGCTTCAGATTTTGAGAGAATAATCTAGAATCACTGGGAAGTGCATGTCAATTGAGAAAGAGTAATCTCACGACATTTTGCAGATAGCATTGCCAAAGCGGAGAAAGCGTTGTCATGGACCTTATGAAATTGTCAAAGTCGGACTTGCTGTTGTTATGCGAAGAACTGTCAATAGAAGTACAGGAAAAAATTACAAAACTTGAAATATGCAAGACAATTGAAAAACGCGTAGATGACGATCAGCTGGTAGATACGTGGAATTTGGTACAGGAAGAAAAAAGAAAAAGGGAAACGGAATGGGAAAAAGAGAAAGAACGGCAAAAGTGGGAAGCTGAAAAAGAAGAAAGAAATCTAAAACGATTGCAGCTTGAAAGCGAAAATCGAAAAAAAGGCGACAAATACGAGAGCCGGGTCTCCTGAAATAGCAAGCGATGTACAATCATATAGAATGAACAGATTCATGCAGCCCTATGAAAGTGGAAGGGACATAGGATTGTACCTGGAAACCTTTGAGAGAACTTGGGAAAGGGAGAACTTTGCTCGCAGTACATGGCCGCAACGGCTTCTGACACTCTTGCCATGTGAAGTAGCTGAAGTCACAGCGAGACAACACACAAGACACAGCTGACTACGAAAAAGTCAAAGCCAGCCTACTAAAAAGGTCCCGGCTGTCAGCCGAAGCTTTCCGACAGCGCTTCAGGAACACAATGAAAAACGATAGCGAGGGCTATCCGGATTTCGCGTATGGCCTAAAGACGAATCTGCTAGAGTGGCTAAAAGGAGCCGAGGTTTATGAAAGCCGAGAGAAAATCATCGAGTGTTTTTGCCTTGAGCAATTTTACCGAAGCATTCCCCAAGTGGTGAAACTGTGGGTTCAAGACAGGGAAAAAGTCGATACAGTTGAAAGGGCCGCTGAGCTAGCAGATGAGTACGTTTCGCGCAGAAGGTTGAGCACTGAAGAGGCTGCGTCACACGCTCGAAACGCGATGCGAGATAAAGGGCCTAGCAGAAAGACGCGAAGTGCTAGAAGTTCGGAGCAATCGGAGGCAACGAAGGTAGCGCCAGAAAAGCGTGAAGAACAGGCGAAGAGACAGGGAGCAGACAAAGCCGCGAAAAAAGAGTTTGAGGCTAGTAGGCCATTTCGTTGCTACAACTGCAATGGTGTCGGGCACTTTGCAGCCAAGTGTAAAAAGCAACGTTTGGTGTTCTCGTGCGTCGAGGATAACGCCGAGAATCTAGAGCTCCTTAAGCCATACCTGCACGAGCTGCACCTTAACGGGAAGCCGTGTAGGGTGCTTCGTAATAGCGCCGCGACGATGGACGTTGTCCACCCGTCTTACGTTTTAGTGAACGATTTTACGGGAAAAGTCTCGTGGATAAAACAGGCAGTAGAAGAACACAGTGTGTGCCTTCCCATAGCTAGAGTGAGAATTTGTGGACCGTTTGGAGAGCTAATCATTGAGGCCGCAGTTTTGAAGGCCGTGCCACTTCAATATCCTTACCTCTTCTCGAATCGATCAGACCAATTGCTACGCGAGAGAGGCCAGAAGCTCGGAAGCGGGGTGATACAAGCTTTGACAAGGTCGAAAACTCGTCAGCTCGCATCTCAACTAAGTCAGGTTCCCGAACCTCAGATAGCCAGAGACGCACCAGCCAGCATGTCGTTGCAAACAAATGAGGAGGGAAGGGAACCAACGAGGAATGAAAGCCAGACAGCTGACCGAGCAAATGAGCGACGAGGGACTTCAACCACTAAGTCGGCAGAGGAGTCAGAAAACGCGGAAGGATCCGTTTTATCTCCAACATCGCGTAGTTTTGATCGCCTTCTGCAGGTGAACAGGGAGTCCCTAATAAAAGAACAGAAGCAGGATCCCACTTTGGAAAGACTGCACCTTACAGCTAAAGAGGGCATCGCGAGACGCAACATAACGATGCATGAGAAGGGAGGCTTACTATACCGACACTACCAGGACAGAAAAGGCAAAACATTTGATCAGCTGGTCGTGCCCGAAAAATACAGAGAGGACATTCTGAGCCTTCGCCACAGAAATGGCTGGGCAGGACATCTGGGAATCAATAAAACAAAGGAGCGGCTATTAATGGAATATTATTGGCCGGGTTGTTTCAAAGATGCAGAACGATACGTAAAATCATGCGATGCGTGCCAGCGCGTGGGCAAGCCGGGAGAGACATGGAAGGCTCCACTGAAAATTGTTCCATTGATCTCGGAACCCTTCCGCCGGCTTGTAATAGACACAGTAGGCCCTTTGCCTAAAACGAAATCAGGCTATAAGTACTTGCTTACTATGCTATGTCCCGCCACAAAATTTCCCGAAGCAATTCCGTTGAAGGACTTGAGCTCCACAGAAATAGTTGACCCCCTTTTGTCAGTGTTCGCGAGAATATGATTTCCGGCCGAAACCCAAGCCGATCAGGCGACAGTCTTTACAAGCGCCTTGACGACCACATTTCTAGAAAGATGCGGAATAAAACTGTTACACAGCTCGGTGTACCATCCGCAGTCCAACAGTGTACAGAAATGGCATTCGGTGCTTAAGCGGGTGCTACGCGCTCTTTGTCATGAGCATAAAGCAGACTGGGAGGATTGTCTGCCGGCCACACTTTTCGCTTTACGAACAGTCCCTCCACGAAGCTACGGCGTTTACGCCAGCAGAACTCGTGTACGGAAGAGCCCTCCGCTCTCCCCTCCGAATGCTGAGAGAAATGTGGGAAGGGACAGGAGAGAACCAGACAGTGGTTGAGTACGTGCTTCAGCTACTGGACCGCCTTAACAACACGACGGAATTAGTAAACCGAAATATGAAAGCTGCCCAGGAGGCCGCCAAGGTCTATTATGACAAAAACGCGCGCCTTCGAGGTTTCACCGTGGGCGATCGCGTGATGATCCTCAGGCCATCGAGAAAAAAACAAGCTGGAAGTTCACTGGGATGGTCCAGTGGAAGCGTTGCAAAAAATTTCGGAGACGAATTACGCGCTAAGAGTTCCAGGCAGGGGAAAGCAGGTGAGAATCTATCATTGCAATCTGATGAAGCCGTTCGTGGAACGCAGCGGGATCGTCGATCTGACTCTAAATGAACCAGAAGAGCTGGACAGCGAGCGTCAGGGTTGGAAGGGAGGTGCAAACGCTAGTGACAACGTGAAGAACATTCTGGCTCACTCCGTGAATGCAGATTTCCTAAGCAGGACCCAGGTCGACACGCTAAAGCAGTTGTTGAGAGAATTCGCTTACTTATTTAGCAGTCGCCCGGGAAAGACACCTCCTGACACACGAAATCGAGCTCACCTCTGATGAGCCGGTACGGTCGAAACCCCACAGGGTATCACCGGGGCAAAAATAAATAATGGACGCGGAAATTAGCACATGTTGGAGTTAGGGGTTGTAGAGCCAGCGGAAAGTGACTATACCTCACCGCTAATTCTTGTTGAGGCCCCAGGGAAAGATCCTCGTCCCTGCGTGGATTATAGAAAGCTGAATGCAATTACTAGGGATCAGCTATACCCGATTCCCAACATAGAGGAAAGGATAGAAAGGGTGAGCGGCGCGAAATTCATTTCCACGCTCTATCTCGTACGGGGATATTGGCAAGTTCCTCTCTCAGAAAGCGCGAGCAGGTATGCCGCTTTCATCTCCCCGGCGGGCACCTTTCGACCCTTAATGCTTAGTTTTGGGTTGAAGGATGCCCCCTACAGCTTCTCGAAACTCATGGACATCGTACTGAAGGACCACGTAGTGCTTTGCACTCCCTTATTTAGACGATGTGGCTATTTTTTCGGAAACCTGGCAAGCGCATCTAGAACACCTAAGGACCGTTTTTCCCAGTTTACGACAGGCTGGACTGACACTGAAGGCAGAAAAGTGTAGATTTGGTTGCGCACAGGTGACGTACTTGGGCCACGTTGTAGGCCAGGGAACTAGGAGCCCATCTGAGTTAAAGATTGCCCCGATCGCAGCATTTCCGCAACCACAGACGAAAACGGACATTCGCTCCTTTTTGGGATTTGTTGGGTACTACCAGCGATATATTCCTAGCTACTCACAGCGGGCTAGTCCCTTAACTGACGCCTTGCGAAAGGGAGCACCTACTAACGTAAGTTGGGATAACCAAAAAGAAAACGCCTTCAAAAGCCTGAAGGAAGCACTCGTGTCCCGATCCTTGCTCAGGACCCCTGACTATGGGAAAGAGTTCATAGCCCAGTGTGATGCCAGTGATAGAGGGCTGGGTGCTGTCTTAAGCCAAGTTGGCTACGACCATGAAGAACACCCAGTTCTGTACATCAGCCGCAAACTGACCAGTAGAGAGGAAGCGTACAGCGCTTCCGAAAAAGAGTGCGCGTGTTTAGTTTGGGCAGCGCAGAAGTTGTGTTACCTGTACGAAGCAAAGTTTGTATTTGCGACTGACCATTGTCCTTTAACGTGGCTGCGACAGATGTCCCCCAAAAATGGTCGCTTGCTCAGATGGAGTCTGGCTCTCCAACGGTACAATTTCTCGGTGCGTTATAAGAAGGGGAAACTGCACGGAAATGCTGATGGCTTGAGCAGACTGATGTAAGCGGGAGAACTAAGAGGAATCTCCTCCTGTGTGAGCGTTTTTTTTTACTTTGTTCCGAATCCGGCTGTGGCAGTTTCAAAAGGGGATGTTTCGCGCTCAGTCGGCACAAAATTAACCCAAATTTAAACACAATTTTTTAAAAGTGTATTGTTGTCAATGGAAGAAGCCTGGTGATTCTTTGGCGAAGTCCGAGCGCTTGCGGGTGGGGCAGTGCTTTGCTGTTTGGAACGTCCCACCTGCGCTTTCCTTTGTTGGTGGTGCTTTGGGTTCTGCCTTGGGGGGATGATATTGCAATCCAGGGGACCAACACGGACGCCATCTCATCTCTTCCTGCCCAGCGGTCGTCAACGCTGGACATTCGAGATTTCTCGGGCCGCGGAGGAGCTGTAAGGTTTCTGGCGACAGCCGGTGGTCTGATTCAGCTGCGTATTCGGCCCGGGACACCTGCAACCGGGGTCACTGCACAGCGATAGGCATCTTGGTTATTACGGCCGGTCCTCGCCTGGTTTATTGGATTCGAGACGGAGGACTCTGTTGCCGTTTGTAAACAACATTGTTCCCGGAAGATCGACCGTGCGGCACGGAGGCAGTTAGACTGCCAGAACCGAGCAGGGGTGGCTCACCCCTTCAACTGTGCCTGCTCGCCGGCGCCTCACCCATTCGGACTTCCGGAAGACGTGTTAGGCTTGACAGCGTGAGAACTGTCGTTCGGACGCGAAGACAATGCTCTCTCTGGTGGGGGAGATGGTCCAGCGGCACCCTCTCTCTCCGGCGAGGATTGTGACGGGGGCGTGTCCCTCTGTGAAGTGGTGTGTGTGTGTGTGTGTGTGTGTGTGTGTGTGTGTGTGTGTGTGTGTGTGTGTGTGTGTGTGTGTGTGTGTGTGTGTGTGTGTGTGTGTGTGTGTGTGTGTGTGTGTGTGTGTGTGTGTGTGTGTGTGTGTGTGTACGACAACGCAAGTTAGGCCACGCCCAACCTGGCGAAGACCTCCTCGAACCTGGGGAATCCTAGGGACAGGACCCTTTTTAAACCGGACGACGAGTGCCGTGATGGAGGAATCCTCGATCATCCTCAGATCTTCTCAGATCCTCCGACCTTCCCCCATCACCCACCAATGGGTTCCTAAATCTTGCAAATAATGTAAAATAAACCCCCTGTACAGTTTCCTTCATAACCAAGTCCGACAACGTCATTCGGAGAAGGGACCTGCGGCGCTGAAAGAGTCAGCTCACTCAAGGACCCCTCATCCCCAACAATTCCAACTGGCGCGACCCCTCTATGTGCCCGGCTGCGGCTATAGGTCAGCGCGCCGGTGTAGCTGTTTTGTGTTTCTTTCGACGAAAATAACTCGCACAGCGATTGGACTGAAACCAAAAGAGGGGAACCGCCAGCAGTTTTCCACGTCCGCACATGCGATAAACGGAGTTTGAGCACAAGTATGCAGGCCGCGGCACGCTTGGCTTTTTTTTATGTGTTATACGCATTGAATCTATATTTCTGCTTTCCCGTATCTGGTCTCCTTTTCTCCGATTTCCCTTCTGAGGACCTCACCTGGTCAACAAGAGGATAAGTGGCCACGTAGGCAGGGTTTAAAGTTAGGGGCGTCTGTGTGAGTCTCAGACCCCATAACTGCAGTGACAAGGGATTTAGACCCCCCTAGCTAGAATCTACGAACTGTATAAATCCTAAGCATGCAACTATTTTTTATTCTTCCTGCCAATGGTTGTCGGTACATTTCTTCGCTACCGTTTCTCACATTTCACCGTGGATTTAGTATGAATCTTGAGCATGTTTTCTAAAGCCCGAGACGGAGAAGAATAAATAGTGGGCAGCACTACTGAAAGGCTGGAAGAAAAATGGAAACCCGTGCCCTCACACCCTTAAACCGTGACCTAACACAGTTCCAAGGCTGCGACATATACAACAATGTGCAAAACAGGCTGCAAGCCGCTTTCTCTCTCTCCCTCTCCACCTGCGCTCGAATCACCAAAGACCCCCTTCGATGAAGGCAGACTTTAAGCTCTGCACGCAAGCAACCAAGCTCTCTAGCTGCCCTAGGATGGAAAGGGAGATGACGAAGAGGGAAAGTAGTAGAGTAAGCAAAAACCTTGCTGGAAACGACAAGTGGGCTTACGAGGGGGCGCGCCTTCACATGGGCAACAGTACAGGTCCGAGCTTGTCTGAATAACAGAGCCTAGCAGTTAAATGTATTCATGTTCTTACGCTCGATACATGGCCGCGCTTAGCATATACTGCATGCAAAACCGGGTTTCGAAAGACAGGATTTTGAGGGAAACGAACAAGTAGTATAGGCGAAGAAGTTTACTGAGGTAAATCAGAACAAGATTTGAGCCTCAAACAATATGTGTCCTCTTTTGAAAGGCTAACAACAACAATATCTGTCATCGCTTTAAAGGAAACAACAACAACGAATATGCACATAAAGCCATTGTCTAGTCTTCGATCTCCCAGTTAACAGGACCCCTGTCTTTGCGTCGTCCAATCTGTAAGCCTATATTCTATCACTACACATTTTCCAGTTCTAAACGCTCCTGTTTCCAGCAATTCACCGCCTGTGTCTTGGCCACTCCCCCGTAGTGGGTATGCGCCATCTTTATTAGGAGCCAACCAACCCACCAACATGAACTGCAATGGAAGCTCCTGCAAGAAAATTTCAACGGAAAAAAAAAGTGAAAAACGTACCCTACTCCATGAAGGCGCACCGGACTGAATTTCGTGCAGAAAGGCGATCAAGGCACAGCGCGAATTAGTCTGCAAGCCATTGGAAGTAGGTTTCGTGAGTCATGCAGCCACCCTCCCCCCTCCCCGATTTTTCTCGCTATTGATGTCAACGTCTGCGCTGCATCAAATTGTATTCTTACAACCCCTTCGTTCTGTGCCGCAGTCTTTAACTGCCGATTTCCTCATTAAGCGGTAGCCATAATGAGACAAGCCCCGGGGAACTTACGTGTAGATGTTACTCCGGTAACTCATGCCCTTCAGTCGTAATGAGCTAAAAGGATGTAAGCTCTTTAACGATTTGATAAACTGAACTAGCCAAGCACAAAAGACAGGCGAACCGCCATTTATTCTAGGATAAAAGGAGCATCAATACTGCACTACCCGTTCTTGGCCCTTAGCATTTTAAAGAGCTGGTGCACCGAAAGAAAGGCGATGGAAAACTATCCGTGACACTACAGTGAGTACCAATCCTACGACTGCCCTGCCAATCGCGCCATTGCGTAGCAAAAGCATCCATGTTGGCCATTTTAGTACTACAGGTTGCAAGATTTCGGCGCTTTCCCACGTGACTACTTAAGCGCGGCTGCTCGCTCTCCCGTGCCTGAAGTGTCAGAGTACCTGCCACATCCGTCTCTATGCGGTCGGTCACGCCACTTGTTGTGAGCGTTATAAGGCCGCATGCTTAGTGGAAGGCTGCTAAAGCCACAGTTCATTTAATGACAGTGTGAGAGACGCTAAAATTTGAACAGAGAGAGAGAGAGAGAGAAAACAGTGGATGTAGAGGGCTTCCTCTGAACCGGTAGTGTCCCTCTTTCAGCTTTCTTTCGTTTTATCGCATACCTAACAAAACCAAATGAACATGATTTCCCACTGGATGCTTTCTTGGTTTAAGCTACCGCTAGCTGTTCTCATTTTAATTAACCTTAGCTAACTTTGGTCCCTAAGTCTCGGGCAGCCCGCAGTGTTCCTAGATTGTTTACGTGGCACTCACAGGTATTATTTTGGCCCCTGTTTGGGCCCATGAGACCAATACGTTTTGGAGACTGCTAGTGGCAGTCGAGCGGCTCTTGTATGTAGCAGGCTTGGGCCCCTCATTCCACCATCACAGCCTCTCGCCCAGTCCGAGTGGTGTCTTATCGCCGAGGAGGTCTGCGTTTCAAACACCACGTACTACAACCAACTAGCCCCTGCTGCCACTTTATTATTTGTTTATTTATTTATCTGATACCCGCAGCGCCATTCGGCATTACAGTGGGAGAGGGTTTAGGATGCTGCGACGTCTTAGGATGTTAACAGGAGCAAACTAAAGAGTGATGGACGGCGAGTCTTTTTGGAGCCACAGTGACGCTGGTGGACGGTGAGACAGGGGCACAGTAGATGGTTCTTCGCCGCAGTTTGCGTTCGCGACAATGTACGCGGCGAATCGTGCAGTGCTTGGGTAGCCCAACGCCGCCAGCGCAGATCACCCGTGGCGCGGGCAGTGTCGGAGACGGAAAGCGGGTCCCCATGCAGCAGCTTGAGCCGGCGCGCCGGTCTCGAGGCAAGCTCGACGTGGCGTGCCCGCAACCGATGGGCGAAGCCAACCTGTCTCGCCCAGTGCGCTCAGCGGAATCGCTAAGATCGTCTGGCACGGCGCATAGCCGCGTGTCTTGTGCGTGCATGCACGCACGGCGCTGAGCCTGCGCCATCGATCAGCCGAAACGTCTGCACGACTGCTTGCTCGGCCGCACGCGCGTGTCCGAGCAGGCAGCGCATTCGGCTTTTGCTGTAGTGGCGGAAAACGCCTGGGGTAAAGAGGCTGTTTCCCCTCCGCTCCTAGTGATTCGGGGCAGTGTGGAATAACGGTTTCGGACATTCCGCTCTGCGTTCATTGCCTGCGTACCGCTACCATGGGGGCTGATGGCTGACTTCGTGGAAGGCAGTGTTTACGCGCGTAATATACCTATCTAGATTGGCTAAGGCAACAGTAAACGAATGCCTGGCCCAAGGCGACACCTGCGCGTACATAAGTTGAGTATGAGAATGCGTACATTACGGAAGCTTGACAATGCGGACTTCGCTGACTGTGCGTTAAACGGCATCCGGGTCTTTACCTCAACAAGACGAATAGCGGCCAAATTGATACCTTGAGGGCACATTTACAGTGCTTGCGTAATATTTTGCGACAGGAAAACAGTGGGTACGCTGTTCGTTATTCCAAAGCCCTATTTTTATGTACAAGGCTTTTCGCAGAGGGCTGATCTTTGGTAGAGGCTTTCCGGTGTGCACTGGAGGCTATATTGGGTTGAAAGGGTCCCCAGCACATTCTGCGCCCAAAACAGCGCCGCTGGAGACGCGATGACGCCAGCGGGTCGTTTATCTCTACGTCGCACTGTGGAGACCCGCGGTTCAAGTCCGCCACTTATTAGCGGCTGCCGATGTGAATGCCAAACTCATGATTAAAGCATGGCGCCTGGCGTATCCGCTGAGAGGGACTAGGTACCAGCAGCCACTCCCAGCTGGA
Organism: Amblyomma americanum; assembly: GCF_052857255.1. Lineage (NCBI taxonomy): Eukaryota > Metazoa > Arthropoda > Arachnida > Ixodida > Ixodidae > Amblyomma > Amblyomma americanum. Next base: position 423,983,331 of record NC_135497.1, on the reverse strand, counting down.
TTCCTCGGTGACAGTTTGGACCGGCCGGCCGGCGGGAGCCACTCAGCGTGGTCTACTCACGCACGGCTATCGCATTTTAAGCATGAGCAATTTCGGAAGCACGGGTTCACTTCAGTTGCATGTGGAGGTTGAAAGCGTGAGGAAGCGAGGCTGTGCCGTTCGTGTCAGGGTACTAAATCAAACGACTTTTTTTCTCGAAAATATGTGGTTCAGCACGCTTTTCATATGTAAAATTTCTAGATTGGCTGGGCCGCTGGCCTTAAAGAGACACTCAGGTGGGTGGTTTTCAGATCTTCTAAGCAGCGACAGTTCATAAGTAGACAGCGTGTAGATCACATCCGGAAAGGTATTTTTTACAGTTATGAATGAAACACCAGGGCAGTCTGGGATCAAAAGTGCCCCGTTTACACTATCGTGCTTCGAGGCGAGCGCAAGAAAGAACAGTGCAGTGAGAATCATCGCCACGTTAGTGACCTAACAGTGAGACTGCGTGCCACCCGAGCGACTGCTCGTGGTGAAAACGGCAGCTGCGAGCGTAGAAAGCATGCCAGCCGAGTTTCTAGCTATGGATTCAACCTGACAAGGCATTGGTCGGCTTTGGGCTGCACGCGCACTGGTGGTCATGACGACGACAGTCTCCACAGCTTACCGCGAGATCAAAATCTCGCAGCGCAGTGGATCGCTGCTGTGCACAGCAAGTACACTACGCTTCAAGCACTTACGTGGCAGATACTACGTGCAAAGCTAATCTCTAATCCGATCCATGAGGGTTTCATTCCAAGCGGCTCACCTAAACCATGGCGCGGTTCGTTCCATCATCGTACAGAAGCAAGTCGCAATCGCCAATAGGCACCTTCGCAAAAACGAAAAAAAAATTGAGGATGCTTAAGCTTCGCCTTTAAGAGTGTAACGCGATAGCGTGTTGCAGCACTGCCGGGAAGTCCACGGAACGCCATCGCGCATTCGGCGCGACGCGTGGTCCGTTGAATAATTTAAGGAAAGGACGCCTGTCTCACATATCTCGGTGGACACCCGAACCTGGCCGTAAGGGAAGGAAAATACATCGGGAGGAGGAGAAGGAGGGATTTTTTGCTCACGGCGGACGCCGACTACACCGGCTTTTTTGCGACACGAGCTCCTTAACGCTGCCGTGTTAAAATGAAAACGTAAGGTATCGGCTCTGTAGGAGAATACTGAGCTGGCCTAGTCGGTGTAGATCCGTACTGAAGAAGAAAAACCAGCGCACAAAATGGGACGAAGAAAAGCAGACACAGAGCGCTGATCTCCCGACTGACTGTTATTCAGGGAAGTGAGAAGAACGAAAAACATAGCGCAGCAACCGTGCATGTCACAAGATACAGAAGCAGGCAACAAATATAAAATGCATCCAAGAGACACGTTGCGGGCAACCAACACAGATGAATAGATTATAGCAAAATGCCCTCATGATTACAAAAAAAAAAAATCTGCCAAAGAAACTAATCTCTTTTCACTAATGTAATTCTCATCTTATCTAATCTAATCTCTCTTCACTAATCTAGTGAAGGCTTGCTAAGGCACGAAAGACCAGCCTTAGCAATATGATACGTCCCGACAAGCTCCCGCTCGCGTTGGTAGCGATGCTTGAACAGCACAGACGTGTTCTTAAACCAAGGAGTATAGCGGCAATTGCTGTATTCTATTCATCTGTGTTGGTTGCCTTCAACTTGCGCATTTGGATGCATAGCACCTTTCTGTGCCTTCTTGTGTATCTTGTGACATGCGCGGTAGCGGCGCTATGTTTTCCTTCTGTGCACTTCCATGAATAAAAGACAGTCGTGAGTTGGTTGGTTGGTCGGCCTAAAATAAAGATGGGACATACCCACTACGGGGTGTGGCCAAGACACCAGTTGTGAGTTCAGCGCTGTGCGTGTCGTTTCTCTTCTTCGTCCTGGTTTTGCGCTGTTTTTTTTTCCTTCAGTATGTATGGGCTCTTGGACAATTTGACAATAGGACAATTTGAGTCTTGTTTGTGTGCGAAGCTTTGAGTGTAGGGCTGGTTGCAATCTGGCAGCCCAAGAGGTGCGAACGAGCGTTGCGACAGACTTAGGGGCTTCCGCGCATACGGTACACATGCGTGCCTTCATTTGTCATGCAAGGGGACACGCTAGAGACCTCTGACTTGCGTAACTCATTAGCAGAGGTGGGCAACCTCATGAGGTTTCGACCTCATGAAGTCGACCTCAACCTCAAAATGACCTCACGTCGTGAGTTTGAGGCTGAGTGAGGTCGTCATTCAATGAGGTCGAGACTTTTTGCACTTGCCACGTATTACTCCGACGAGTGCCGCTTCCGAAGCGGAGTTGCAGCGCATCAGCGCAGTGTTCATGCATTGACGCTTGGTGCTCTGTTTCCCCTCTTTGGACAACCGGATGCCCCAGTTCCCTCTTAGCTTCCGGTGCTGCGCCGCAATGTCCGTGCAGCCTCCGAGACTGCAGGCAGACGCACCCCTGTGGTCTTCCCGGAAGGAGCACAGCACGCCACTCTCCCTCCCCCTTGCCCCGCTGGCGTAGCACCCGTAGCTGCCTGCCGGTCGGCTCAAACTCATGGGAGCGCGCAAAGCACGCAATTCACGTTGACCAACTGTAGCTTTGTTTGATGCCGAAATTAAATAAGTTCAGTCCAACAGGCACCCAATAAATTCGTCGCAGTGCGGATGGCCCCAAGCAAGACTGCTTCGTGTTGATGCTCGTTGCAGGCGCTGACGTCATGGCTCTTGCCTTGCAGTCGAATAAATGGTATCCTGAAGCACATTACAAGCTGACTTAACATAAAATGGAGCAGTCGGCACAGGCGAAAGATTGTGATTCAGGTGGTTCCTAACAAGGACACCTGCTGGTTTGATTAAAAAAGCACGAAGCCAGAAAAAGCTGTGTAACACCGTTGAAGCTTTTGATCGGTGACTTCCACTTTCGAATCTCACACTAATTTTGTACATTTCCGTTCCGTAATGCAAGCAGATGCAAATATATTTTCACTTTTTTATCCTTCCAAATAACCTCTCTTCTCGGAAATTCACTTATTCCGAAACACCGAAAACGAGGCGAACGCGCCAGCATAGCGGTGTTACAGCGGCGCAAAAATGCAAAACTACAATGAATTTATGGTGGTGTGGTAGCTGATTCCTTTTCCTTTTTTTTTAATGAAGATGTGTGAATAGAGCTGATTACATGCTCGCGCTGTGCTGCTGAGTCACTGTTTCAAACCTTCTAATATGACGTTTAATTGGGCACACTGTTGTTCGCTTCGGTTTTTGTGTGCGATTTTTGTTTGTATGTTTCTAATCATTCTTTTTTTTTCTTTTCTCGTATGGGATCAGCTAGGTTGGCAGCCTGCCTTCCAGACGTCCAGGCATTACGTGCTATCTTCCCTTTAACTATTTTTCAGAGACCCATCGTTCACCTTAAACGGCTTCGCAGAGTGCTCGCGCTGTGCTCGTGGGTAAAAAAACGTCGAAGATGCTGGCGTACCATTTATTAGTTCAGTTTTAGAGGAAAACAAGTGATTGACCTAAAGCAGCTTGCCTCAGACTGGCTGACGAAATGGTACCCAGAATTCTGTTGAGGCGTATGAGTACTAAGGCGGTTTTTTTTTCCCCCACGGGGGGGGGGGGTGTCGGTAAAAGATTTCGCTGCGGGGAAATTTGAGCGGAGAGCCATAGTGCTATTGACAGCGAGAGCGGTTCACGATGCCCACTCTAGGCCAGTTGTTTTGACCCATGTGATTTCAATAGTTGGCACAGTGTTCGAAAACGTAATCTAGCCCTTTCTTTCAAAATGCCGCGGGTTCACCGAGTCATCGGAGATTTCCCAGGATATCTAAACCATTACAATCGCCACCTGTAGGGAAGTGGCGGAAACTGGGGAGGGTCTTGACCTCCCAGGAACATCAATATCATCATCCTTAATTATTAGCTGCGGGTAGGCTTATTTTCCCGTAAAATAATTGTCTTCGATTGCTGGGCAATGTACAATATTTAACCAATATGCTGGCAACTTTTAATTTGGTAGCGGTATATCAGACATCCCCGGGCTCATAAGGATGCACTGCTAGCATCATCATCATCGCCATCATCTTGAGAGTCAAAGGCATGTGTCGTTGCATGATCTTTGCAGTATGTCATACATGAGAAGTGGCGCGTTCACCTGCTGAACAATCCGAATGTAATTAGTGTGGACCGGGTTGTGGGCACTCTTTGTTATGCGTCATGCGCGCATGTGTAGTAATGTGGGATCCATATGGATCTTGAAATGGGGGTGGAAGGGGGGTACATTGGGGCCTGGTACGACGAGAAATTACATCGTTGTCACGTGAGTAGGTGTGATGTCATATTACAGCGTAGGCACGTGACTAGGTTTGATGGCACATTACATCGTTGTCACATGACCTGGTATGACGTCACACTCACCTGATGTCATCACTAATTATGATAATTAGTCTTAGCGTCACCTAAACATATTAATTAGCATTTATTAATTCTGCGACGTCAGCATCTCCGTCGCGTGACTCGTCGGCTCGTGACGTCGCATGCTGCCGTTTCTTGCGGACACTTTTTTGCGGATATGACCCTGAAAGTGAGCCATCTAATGCTTTCGTATTAACAAAAGAAGCCGCTCGCTTCTGCACAGAGATAAATACAACGTGGCTCTGTTGGTGCACTGCTGTCGCAGCTCGTTAAGTGTTTTCGAAGGCAACATACAGAGGACTGAAAAGAGCATTCTCGCTATGCCGGATGGAGCTGGAAAATCGAAATATACTGATATGCGTCTGCATAACCATCGCATTGGAAAGTACATCGACGATCACTTTCTTTATATTTGGTAACTATTCTCAAGCCTGGAAAGAGTATCGTGAATACCACCCCCCTCCTCTCAATTTCTGGCAGATGGTGTAGAAGGTCTGTGTTTGTCAATTGCCGGTTCGTGCGTGTATGAGCGAGAGGCTTCCAATACGAACAAGTATACACGAATCAGGCTGTCGAATATTGACACTGGTAAAGTATATCACCGACGTACCGGTGGTAACCGCGTATGGGACCCCCCTGCCCACAGGCCATATACTCTCAGAGCATTCATCCCAGATTATAAGCTTCTCCTATTGCAGGCACATCAGTAGTGTCTGTACACTCCTTATTAAATAATGCTATCATCATTTTGGCTTTCCTATCTTACAGGATTCTCAGAATTGTTTTTAACTGAAAAACTTCTTAATCGCTTTTTCTTTTGTTTTTCGTTTGTTTTCTGAGGTCGAACAGCCGACCTCAACTTCACAATTTGAGGTTGAGGTGAGGTTGAGTGAGGTCAGCAGTGGCCTCATGAAATGTGAGGTCAGGGCGTCTAAGGAGACCTCAACCTCAACTGATGAGGTTGGGGTTGAGTGAGGTCGGAAAATTCTATCTGAGGTTGAGGTGAAGTCCTGATTTTTGAGGTCAAATGCCCAGCTCTGCCCATTAGTGTTACGCACCAATGATCCCACTGAGTGAAAACAAGCGAATGTAAAGAGAAAGAACACTGCAACGAATGTCCGCACTTGGATCATCGGAGCAAAATATCAGCACACAGGTTCCTCACCTCCAGCGTCATGCACTACTACTTCTGTGACAAGGCTAGAAATGTGCGGATGGCGAAAGTAAATGAGGTGCTTACAAAATGCTACGACACAAGAAAACGCCGCATATTTTGCTCACTCGACGCGGAGTCAGTGACAAGCTCGCAACATTAGCCGAGAGCAGAAGACTTTGCGGCTACGTAACTTCCGATCTAGCTGTTTTGCGAGCGAAATTTATTATTCTAGCGCGGTTACAGCGGAGTCGCTCCCGACGCTAGCTGCACCATAAGCCATGTACCGAAACAGTTATGTGAAAGTCGGCTATGAGTAGTGGGGCAAGAAGGGATGTCTTAGCGTATGTCTCACTCACATGCTTGTCTGAAATATCAGCACCACAAAATGTAGTTTGGCGCCACTGCGCCGTTTCTTTATAAATTCAACGTACAACGTATTATAAGAGAGGTTTTCTCTATGGTTTTAATCGCGCTTAAGGCTGTTATTTCGTAAAACTGGCTACTAGCGCGCTGATAACTCGAGGCTTCTGAACGTTGAAACGGCAACAGCCAAGAAACCGAAAACGAGCCGCTCTATCGCCAAGTCTTGCCGCTTCCTGTGGGTGCACCAGCGGCAGCGGTAGGCGAAGGCCGTCGCCATCGTACGACGCATCTCGAGGGACATCGCCTCATGCATTTACGGCTTTACTTAAGTTAGAAAGTGCCTAAGTCAAGTGGATGAGCTGCTCATTCTGCGTTGACGGCTTTGCCTGCTCTCTAGGTCGCCTACATTTCTCTCCGAGCTTCTTTGTCCTTCTATCACTGCGCACGCTGGGGGCACGCGCTCTGGTAAGTTCGGCCCGCGATCCTGGCCTCCGCCGACAAGCAACACAACACAAGCAGGAACAAAAACACCGGTTTATTAAACAGCGAAACACAAGAACACACCAGTGAAAGCTTTAGGCGGCACTAATAAAACATTGCTACCCTGCGGTTAATGCAGTTTCATACTAGTGACGGTGCTCCAGGCGCAACAGCCGCTATTAAGGGGAAACTTGAGACATTCCTAACGCAGGCAAACTTAGAGAGCACACACAGCGTCTATCCCTATCGTCATCAGGTACCCTAGAACATTCCTCTTTCACGTACATGCTATGGCCAACAATGAATTGCGCACACGCTGCCAAGCATTCTTAACCGCTTCCACTCGGAAGGCGTGGATGTGGAAAGGCTTAAAAACAACCGCATTTCACTGATATTATCATGTCGTAGTCAACATTTGTGATGTCAAGAGAAATAATCAATGTGGATAAGTTTTTCATTTCATTGAAATTATTAGTGTTTTCGCATTAGACAGATCCGTTGCGTATGTATGTCTCTCTTCCATGTATATTTGTCCGAATCTTTCATTTTTTATATTTCTTTTTTTCCTGTAATAAAAAAGGAAAAAAAAATGATTGTCGTTTGCCTGGTGCCTTTGTAAACTTCTAGGCTTTGAAACTTGTAGTCTTGTATGCAGTATTTATTCTTTTTATCTGTAATCTTGTAACGGGATATATGCAAGCTGTTACTGTTGCCTTTGCCTTTGGGGGATGGAGCGCTGTCAAGCTGTGTTAAAACAGCTTTTTCTCCGCCCTCCCTTTTCACTTTTTGTGTGGAATAAATAAATGTTCATATTCAAATTCAAATCACGCGCTATCAAAGAAGCTCAAAAACGGCGAGGCCGCTACCATCGCTGCAGAGTCAAGATGGACGCCGTTCTCCACGACATGGTTCAAGTCTTGGTGGTCGACCAAGCCCGACAGAAGCACGAAATACACGAGCACAACAGCCGCTGCATGGCTAGGAAGCAGAGCGAGCCGCTTTTTTTTCATCCTTAGCGTGCACCACCGCCGCGACCGCAAGCAAAATCGGGCCGTTCTCTGCGATAAAGAGCAAAACAAGCACTGCTCTTCTACCATTCCTTTCCCTCTCCTTCACAAAAAAGAATGTCGTGCATGTCCTCAAGTGCGTACAGCACAGCAGCCAGCGCTGAACCGCTAAGGGTCTTGGGCAACACACGCCATCCCCCGCTCCCCACCCTCTAGAAGCCCGGACATGGCAGCATATATACAGCAAGGCAGTGCTTGCATGCGCTGACAGACTGCATGGACACGGCGTCTTCACTCGACGCCTGACCCGCGTGTATGGGCATCTATAACTATGCAGATGTGGAGTTCTGGATAAATAAGTGTATCAGTATTCTGGAGGCTCCCTTTGTTATCTTCGTTCTAATCGTCCAGTTATTCACGTCCGCTACTGAACGAGACTAGGAAGAACCAAAAAAAAAAACAAAGATATTCCAGCACTGCTGCAGGAAATCCCGCAGAGCTGCGGCTGTTGACTCGCAGAGGGGCGAAAGCGCTTGCGCCATGTATTTGCTCAGTTTACAGGATAGCAGGCGGAGGAAGCACAAGAACGTCTCGCCAGCCGCAATCCAGTAACTGACGCCCAGCTTCGAGAAAATGAAAGACTCAGAATAAACGAAGAGCGCCTGAAACCCGTGCTTTCAAGGCACTTTGCAAAAATACGGTCAAGACGTGAGAAGATTTGAGAGGAAAGACTGGAAAGAGCGTCAAGAGGCGAGACAGGGACGGTGCAGCCCTTGGCATCAGCATCAGGGACCCTCGGAAAAACAAAGAAGCGGCCATCAATAGACCACTCAATATTCGCTGTGCCCGCCGCAGCCTCTAATAAACAGCCGTCTCCTTGATGGACAGAAGAATGTGAGAAGGCCTATCGTCGCAGAAAAGCGGCCTGGAAGAGGCTGTCCTGCAACCAGAGTACGGCTAATTGGTTAAATTACAAATTCTTCTCTGCATCTTTCAAAAGAACACTTGCAAAAGCCAAGGAGGAGTACAACCAAAATTTAAACACATATCTTTCAAATCCTCGTCATCGGAAAGCCCTGTATATATTCATGGAACGTAACAAGAGTTCTACCGTCCCTCTTCTCACTAGTTCAACAGTGTTATCACCACAAAAGGCTCAGGAGAGCCTGGAGTGTATTGCTCAGGGATTGGCATTACGCTTCCAGACGCAGAGAAACGTCCCTTTGTGCACAATTTCACCCTCTTCGGATTATACCGAGGTTGACGCATCAGAGCTCCTCTCAGTCCTGGCAATGTTGCATCCTGCAGCTCCTGGACCAGATGGTGTCACTGTTGGTATGATTAAAATTTTAGCCCAGGAGTTTACAAGCGCACTCTTAGATATGGTCAATGCTTCTCTGGAAAATGCATGGATTCCAAGCATCTGGAAGACGGCGAAAATTATTTTATTAATTAAAGATGTAGGAAAAGGATACGTCTTAGATAATATTCGGCCAATTGCGGTGACTTCAAATTTAGTCAAATTAATAGAAAGAATAGTGCACAGTCGCCTCACAAAACATGTTCATGACATCAACGGTCTCAGTTCAGCCCAGATTGGCTTTCGTCGTGGATGCTCTATATGGTCCGCGCATGTGGATCTAGAGAGTAGAATCCGGTTCTTGCTACGCAGAAGAGAAGTTTCAGCTTTGGTCACTCTTGATGTAGCAAAGGCCTATGACAGTGTAGAGCATACTATTTTACTTAACAGACTTGCTCAGTTACATCCTCCAACCTACATTTATGCGTGGATATCTGAATTTCTGAAGGACAGATTATTTTACTGCGCCGAGGGAACCCTATGTTCAAATACATATTATCAATCAAGAGGTGTGCCGCAAGGATCGGTGCTATCCCGTCTGCTTTTTAAT